>NC_056726.1:196633042-196670481 GCF_019279795.1 Protopterus annectens
ATCAAATGATGGTGCTGTTTTGACCTCTGACAACCCCACCTGTGCCTCAACAGTACTATCATCATCTTCGGTGTCTGTATGGACACCAACATCAGATTGCATGCAGGAGGGACCCTGACCCACCTCACCAGCTGTGGGGGAAAACAAAAAAAGCACTTTAAGACCTGTACAGCACTGCATAACTGTACACACACACATACACAGACACACACACACACACACACACACACACACACACACACACACACACACACACACACACACACACACACACACACACACACACACACACACACACGCACACACACACACACACACACACACACACATTCCACCTTAATACTTACCTGTCCGTGACTTTACAGACAGTCCCATGTTTATTCCCATATGTTCCCCAGCCTGCATCACACTTGGTAACATACACTCATTAATACCAGTCATGAATGTATCATTCCCCTAAATGCCTATACAAGTGATCACAAGACAAGACCTGTTACTCCATTACCTCCTTGACCTGAGTGGAGTGGTTTTACATGGCCACACTGCTGTCATTCAGTGTTCACCCTGTGTATGTCTGGACATCTTGAGCATGGCCCCTATATGTGAATGGCTACTACATTCTCTCCATAATGTTACGCACTGGAGTGTCATGTGTAAGCATTACCCAGTACATGCCAGATATGCTGTTTAATCAACCTATCATGTGACAACTGTAATATATGGATGCACTCCCTGGTGTTGTCTAGTAATTCCCCAGTGCATCTGTAGTGCTGCATATGTGGGTTGTCAGTCACCTCTCTGCTGAATGCAATATTAAGGGTATACCTGGTGTCTACTTTCCCTCCCAATGCATGTTTCATGCCACAGACCTTATTATACTATCGGCTGTACAGTCCAGTGATTACGTATGAGACAAGTATTCCTGGTGTGTCATATGTCAGTCCATGTCCATGTACTGCACGTTCCACTGCCATATGAACAACCCCACAATCACACATGCGCATACAGAGACATCCACACAAACACACACACATCCTATATGCATCAACCTCCCTCCACATCACCAGAGTGACACTATAGACACAATAACCCACACACACACACACACACACACACACACACACACACACACACACACATACAGGTGAGGGTACACAAAGATAGAACACACAGTCCTCCTATTACCCGTCTGTCAACATGCATACCATATGGTACACAACTGCACGCAGTGCAGCTATAGTCAATCCATGCTAGCAACAGTATACATGTGTGTGATGCATGGGTTGTGTTAATAGGTGATGCCCCTTCCCCTGGATACCACTGCACCCATCTACACAGTTTTGCTCTGCACTTGTTCTGCACCCTGCCATGTACTGTGCACCAAACCTCACAGGTGTACAACCCATTGCTGAATGTGCAGTACTGTGTCAGTTATGTCAGCTCTAATCCTCACAGCCCCTATGTTTTTCAGCAACACATACCTGGGATGATATGTGGACAGATGTCATTTGTGAATGCCTGATGTCTGGTTTACAGATCTCAACAACAGCGGACCATGTATGACCAATCCAATACTATTACACTGACAACCATCAGGCCATACCATGGCTATGGGGAGTGTACACACGCTTATTGATATGATGCACCCTTCCTTGATATGCCATGGGGCCACATCACCGCATATATTAACAATACATGAGCCCGATATGTGACATATGTACTGTACATTCACATGCAGTGTCTACAAAATGTGTTAGGTGTGTGAATGCTAACCACAATGCTTACACTCCATGTGTGCATATGTGTGCACACCTTTATCATGACGGTTTGTTGCACCTATTATTATGTGTACTACAGCAGTCACTATTCCTGGCAGGGGAATACTAGCATGGGCCATCTGCATTTGCCATTGTATGGTCAGTCTGCCCTACACATGTCCCCCAAATCTGCATGATTGCAAGGTCTACTCATGTGTATATCCCTTGGTGTTCACACACTGGAGTCACTATTGCTGTTGGGGTAGGGTTACGTCTGCCAGAGTTCCTGAACCTGACTATGTGCAGATACAGCCATTCTTAGCATCTTTAGGATCCCTGTTGCAGTGCACTGGTGTGTCATGCTGACAGCCCCCTCCCCACCTTCAGCCTTTTTTGCAGATGCTTGACAAGTAAGGACTACACATGTGTGTTAGTTTGCAGTGTCCCATAAACTGAACACCATGTGTTACAACCTAGTCCCAGCTAATAATGTGGACCACAGTAATAAATTATGCCATAGTATACATCTGTAACAGTTGACATTGTAATACTGGTAGATACACAGTATAAGGGTGATGTTTTACACATGTTCCTACTGTAGGCCATGTGCCCCACCATTATGTTAATCCCTGTGGACACATTTCGCAATAACAGGATGTTAGTCATCTTGTAGGTGTCTGACATACCCTTCCAATACCAAATCATGGTCACCACTGTGATGCAGTGCATTTAACAGCAACAAAACATGAACATGTACAGCATGCATTATGGGTAGGTGTGTTAGATGTGTGCATGAAATATACAATAGTCATTACATGCCCAGTGTATTGGCAAGCATCAACATAAACCATACTCACCAGCTACAGGCTGCTGCCTTGGTGGTATACCGGAGGGACCTGCATAAGTGTGTGAGAGATGCGATGTCAGTGGCCACAACTGTGGCATTGCTACAGGGGGGTGCAGAATTACAGTACATCAACAGTATAAGTCCACAATACTACCATGTATACACATCTGTTTATTACTACTATGCAGCAACAAACTATACATATGACATGTCAGATATGCATGATCTACCTGTACAGCTGCAGTCACATACACAACAATGGTCTACTGATGTACCCTGTGGCCTTACCTGCACACTCCTTAGCTGGTGTGTGGGTTGCACCCACCTCCACAATGGTGTCTGGCAGGTGTTCGCTGTGTGGATGGGCAGGTGCCACGAGGCTGGCGAGGAGCTCCTCAACAGGTGTTGAGGGAGATGGATGACATGCCCCCCCATTGCAAGGTGATCCCCCTGGACTGCAGCAGCATGCTGATGGGTATTGCGAAGCAGGTCAGAACAATGATGCCGGACTTGCTCATGACTGTGGTTTGGCAATCTGACATCACTGACCTGTGGACTAGGTTATTCAACAGGGCGGTCCACTCCTGCTACTCATGGGCAGCCTGGCCAGACAGGACAGGGTAGTGCTGGATGAGATAGTTCAGCACTATGTCATTTTCAGCTGCTGAATAAGTAGGGAGGTGTCCATGTGACATCTTGTCTGAAAGACATACAGATGGAAACAGGTCTGAGCAACTCATACATCAAGGTTACCATAGTTATTAATACACATCTCTGCCATCTCCCCCACCATATCAGTGACAACAAACCATACACATAACTCAATAGGTATGGCTACAGCTTACTTACCACTGGGATAGATATTGTATTGTACCACACATTGTGCTATGTATTTGTAGCCATGTTCCCTGTGTGGACACTATCATTGCTGGCCTGTTATGGACTATTCACTTGCATGCCATTGTCAGGTCCACTATGGTTCCATATATGCCTGTGGTATGCTTGCTATGTGATTGCTGCACATCTGACATTCTGTGTTATTGGGGATAGCTATGCATGCTGTTGGACATGTTCCGGGATTGTGTAGACTATTACTACCCACATATGTTCTATAACAGTGACACAATAGCATGTTTGGGGAATATTTTCCAACAGAACCACCTCTCCAAACTCATCTGGCCATGTTACCAGGCCACATCACATGTGGGACCCACCCTGGGGCCTCCTCATGTAATGGTCCAGCACTACCTTCAGGTGGAACCACCTCAGGGGATGTTGCCCCCCTGGGAGCACACACAGATATGATCCTGTCCCCCAAGGTCAGGTCCAGGGTCTGTTCAATAGTGGGGTCTGCAGAAATATGTGGGATGTGCTACATCACCTTAAGGCACCCAGTACACATTCACAGGGTCCACATGCTCCTTCTGTTCAACCTCCAGGCCAGGCACCTTCAGGGACATGGACTGCTGTTGTGAGTAGCAATGGGTGGGAGGCTTGTTCCCAATGTTTCCATATTGGGGCCCATGGGGCTTCCACATCACAGACCACACACACCATCCAGACTGTTTACCCACCACATGTGTCATATACCATGCCTGTAGGCTGTTCTCTATATCTACCAACCTGGACCACCTCCACAAATATACCTGCTATACTTCCTCATATTCCCATTCCCTACTTCACAGACAAGGGCAAAGTGGTCCCAACAAGGGGTTCACATGTGACATACCCATCCATGTTGCACACACTTACAGCTGTATATATCTGTGTATTGCTATGTGTGCTGTTCCCTCACACATAGCATGCAGCACTGTGGTGGTAATATAGGGAACATGTATTTACATACATATATGTGTGTGTGTGTGTGTGTGTGTGTGTGTGTGTGTGTGTGTGTGTGTGTGTGTGTTTGTATATATGTAGAGGTGCATATATATATATATATATATATATATATATATATATATATATATATATGTGTGTAGATATATATGATGTTGTATATATGTGTTTATATATATGTCTACATATGGGTATCTGTATATCTGTGGACATACATGTATATATATATATATATATATATATATATATATATATATTTCTACTGCTTACTTCATTGGATTGCCATTATCGCGAACTTTATTGGGTTTACTAACTCGAGTTTTGCTGCCACTACCTTCCATTGTGCTTGGTTTTTGGATCTATCATATATATATGTATATATATATAGATAGATATATATATATCTTCTTCTTCTTCTTTCCCAGTTAGGGGTCACCACAGCGGATCACCTGTCCGCTCATGATTGGCAGTGGAGTTTTACCATGTCGAGTTGCCAGCCTAACCTTCCACAGAAGGCACACACATGTACACACTCACACCTAGGGCCAATTTAGAGTGCCCAATCCACATACAGCATGTCTTTGGGATGTGGGGAGGAAACAGAGCACCGGAGGAAACCCACGCAACCACAGGGAGGACATGCAGATTCCGCACAGAAGGCACCCCAGCCGAGGATTGAACCAGACAACCTATTGCTGTGAGGCAGCAATGCTAACTGCTGCACCACTGTGGCTGCCTATATATATATATATATATATATATATATATATATATATATATATATATATATATATATATATATATATATATATATATATATATATATATGTGTATATATATATATATATATATATATATATATATATATATATATATATGTGTGTGTGTGTGTGTGTGTGTGTGTGTGTGTACATATACATACCTATTTAAGGGGTACATTCAGACATCAGGTCCAGAATCTCAAAACTCCTTCCTGCACAGCTACACTGTTCTGACTTGCAACAACACTGACATGTGCCACATATGGACATAGCCTAACATTAGGGAGGTATATATAGGACCAGATTGTGGTGAGCTGTGGAATCCATGTGTCCATCATTATGGCATTACTTCCACCACCAGCTATCGGCCACAGTTATATGCATTCCTTCCATTACACACCACACACTATATTGGCATACATCTTGTCAGTCAGTGCTGCTCTACACAGTTGACAGGTATGGACCACTACCCACAGGGACAGACTCTAATGTCCATAGCAGTTGTTCAGCTAAAGATCATTACAATAGCAACACCTGAAGGCACATGTATATCCTTCCACATCATCTACCCCAGTATTATGGACCAAGTACTACAGTCAATTACGTGCATATATTTTTCACATCCCTGTTGTGGGGATGAGGTCTGTTGTGGATAGTATCCTTGTAGGAGGTACATCCCTCTCTCTGTTGTTGTTGCAGTGCAGGAGCTGTTGTATGTTTTCAGTTTGTTTTCTCTTTCACTTTATTTCTCTGCATCTCTCTCTCTCTCTCTCTTTCTTTCTCTCTCCAAGTAAATAAATTTATCTGGCTGGAATAGATAGCAGCATGGCTTTTGTGGGTGATGCACATGATGGCCTCTGCACCAGTCAGTGTCCTCCACTTGCTACCTGCATGCAGCCAGCTGTGTAGTACTTCCAATTACCACTGTCATGGCAACCCACTACTATAAATCCCTGCATCATATGGGCATACTCCCTTTACCTTTCCTGTATGGTGGACATCATTCCTGTGTGTGGGCAGCAGTGTTACAGACAGCAGGTAGCAATACCTCTTACAAGAGGACTTTCACACTCAGGCCAGCTACATATTTGTATGAAGTTGCAGAACTACAAACAGAGAGTGTGAGTACTGTTGTTGTATGCATTGTATAGCACCAGTGTTACAGGGTTTGTGTGTACATACTAGTTTAACAAGGACTGCAGTCTGTCTGCAAAGCTCTCAACTGTGTGCCTATCCACTTGATGGGCAGAGGTGTGCGTGTTATGTTTTGTCTGTCCACCACACAGGTCTTGTGTCAGAAATATCACTGGGTGTGTGTGTGTTGAGTGCTGTCAGTACATGGCTACATCCATTTGTGTTTCTGACTTCATATTCTGACTAAGGGCATGTTGCAGACTATCCTGTAACACCAGCCACTTGCTTAGTGTATGACAACACCATTTCACATATGGGCCTGTGTTCCAGCCTCTGTCCTCCACCTACATTCCAGGCTTTGTCCATATGACATGCAGTCAGGGGTTGTTATGTAGTGGGCTGTGTGTATGTCTTGCTGCCATTCCTGCCATCATTCCACTGTTGTTGTGGCCCCCACACATATTGTGGGGTTGGGTTCATATATGTGTGGGCTTCATCTGCACAATACATGTGTGCCCTTATGCAGTCCAAAGGCCAGTGTATGTAACAGTGGTATATGGCCCTGTATGTCAATCTATGGGGGGTGCACCATAACTTACTTAGGCTGTTACAACATGCGGGGGTATCAGGGGTAAGCTGCCTTAAGGTATCTGGATGTACATTACCATACAATTCACCTTGGGTAAATGCAAGCCTACTGCTTCCTGCCATACAAACTGTTCTGTTTGTCAGTGTGATTGTGATGGTTTCAGTAATGCCTTGTTATGTAACAAATACATCCCATTGTGTCAACTGAGGTCTTTACCCCCTAGGGATTGTGTACAGAGTGTAGATAGAGGCTGCTGGACTATACATCTGCATTACTTACTGTTGATTGATTGTTATCCTGTGGCCCAGTCTGTCTTCACTGTTGTACTACTTGAAAGCCTTGGCCTGGACAGCAACTTATGTAATTCTTTCCAGACTACTGTATTAATTTATTTGTTTGACAGTGGCACTAATCTGTTCATATGTATTTCAGAGTCTAAACAGCTATATGCCATGGCATATACAACTGTAACATTACACAAACAATGCTTTCTCATGTATGAAAACCTGTGTGTGGTGTTATATCCTTTGATCTCTTTCTGAGTATACGTTGCAGGCAACAATTGTCATTTGTAGGGGGTGACTCATACAGTGTCCAGTTGGTAAGGTGGCAACTGTGGGTATACTGGCTGTTCCGTATGATGTGCACCCTCTACACGCGTATCTTCCTATACATATTTCTGTGTGTGTATGTGTACTTACACACATATATATATATATATATATATATATATATATATATATATATATATATATATATATATATACATATATATATATATATATATATATATATATATATATATATATATATATGCATATATGTGTCTGTGTATATGTATCTTAGGAATGTTTATTGCTTCCACATTGTACATTCCCTATGGCAACCAGACTGTACTGCATGATATGTTATTGATACCAGCCTGACATTATACAGGTGGGATGGATTACTGTTAACATCTTGTGCCCATGTTGTGTTAGGTCCTGGTTATGGGATTTGCAATAGTTGGTACCGTATTGCAGTTTGGCTGTGGGGAGGGGATATCAATATATACCAGATGTATGTTGCTTAGGCCCCTCACCCCTATTAATGGTGCATGAGGTCATATATGTATTTGTTATGTTCTCTTTTATATCTATAGATATATATATATATATATATATATATATATATATATATATATATATATATATATATATATATATATATATATATATATATATATATATATATATATGTATATATATATATATATATATATATATATATATATATATATATATATATATATATATATATATATAATATATACATATATAGATATAGATATAAGTATATGTACACACACATACATCTACATGTATAAATACATTTCCTGTACTGTTGAATGACTGTGCTTGATGATATGTTTGTAAAAACATCAGGGTTATGTATATATGACATGGTTTAGTGGTAAATCACTTTGGCTACAGCGTGCAGAGTACTGAGTTCGAGCCTTGCAGAGGCTGTTTATTTTGTTGCTGGGCAAAACAAGGGTTGTTGAACACAGAGTGATTAAGGCACTTTTAAGCAGTTGTAAGCAGGTTTGCACGGAAGCAAGCACTGTTAACTTCTGGTTGCAGTTTCTTATACTGATTTAGCTTCTCAATTGCTTAACCTGTGTATGCATTGCTTACCCCCGCAGAAACAATATTAAACCTGCTTATTGCTGCTTAAAAGTGCTTACTCCTGCTTATTCCACTGCTAATTTCTTTAAAAGAAAAGAAAAAAGGATTCATAGGTTCATAGGTTCATACTAGGCTATCTGCCCGAGGGCATTTATAAGCCTAACCCATTGTTTTGTGGCTTACGCCACCCCTTTAGTATGGGGAACTATACCCATTATTTTGCTGTGCCTCTGTCGAGTGACACTGGTAATTCCTGGGGTATATCTGCGATCTCCCATCCATTGGTCAAGATTTCTCTTGAACAAGGCCAGTGCTCTGCCTCACATGTACCGATTTTGTTCCACAGCATAGGAGTCTTTGGGTGATGAATCTATCTCTCCAGCACTATTAATGTGTCGAGGTTTAAGTCTCCCACTCTTGTGGCTCTGATGGATCTAGATTTTTTGTGGTGAAGCATATTCATCAAATCTGGGTTTGACATGGCCTTGTATGTTAGGCAAGGTCACCTCTGAGCAAGCGGTCGACTGAATAGAGCTGGAGTTCTTTCAGGCAGCATAGGACAGATTTTGAGACCCTTTATCCTTTTGGTGAGGAACTTTTGTGGCCTCTCCAGCTGCTGCAAGTGTCGGGTCAGATACATTCCGAATGGGGCATTGTACTCAATCATTGGTCTGATGGGTGATGAGTAAAGGGAGACTATGACCTCCTTGATCTAGATGAGAATCCCTTCATGATAAGGTGGGCAATGTAGAAGGACTTCCTAACTACTTTAGCTACATGGGTGTCGAATGACAGACTACTATCAACCTGGGTCCCCAGGTCCCTGATAACTTCTTCTGTGCTCAGTGGATTGCCACCTATTTGGTAGCTAGGGGTAACCTTGTTTTCCCGAAGGTATGACTATGCATTTTTGGCATTTAACTTTAGGCCGTGGCTCTTGCACCAGTTATCCGTTTCTGTGAGACCCTTCTGAAGGATATCTGTGTCAGATGTGTTTTCTACTATGGCGCCCAGTTTGCAGTCATCTGCAAACTTTGTCAGCATAACCCTCCTGTGTTTGCTTGTACTTGAGGAAAGTAGATGCCAAACAAGAGTGCCAGGACTGAGCCCTGTGGGACACCACTTGTGACAGGCTTTGAGTCTGACATGGCGCCAGCAACTCTGACCCTGTGGGTTCTGTCACTCAGCCAGTTTGCAACCCATCTTGTGATGTATGGGTTAACATTTAAGCTGATGAGTTTTTCAATGATACCCAGTGGGGTATTGCATCAATGGCTTTGGTGACTGTTTGAAAAAGTCAACCAAGTTTAAACATGATCTGCCTTTGACAAAGCCAAACTGGGTTGGATCCAAAGTCTGCAAATTCCTATGTCTTTGTTATGAGGTCCATTATGATCCTCTCCATGGCTTTGCAGATAAGGCTTGTCAAGCTAATGGGCCAGTAATTTCCAGGGTCTGTGGAGGCACTTTGTGAAGTGGGACCACAGTTGCAGTGCGCCACTCCTGGATGTGTCCAGAGGTAAGACTTTGATTAAACAGCTGTCCTAGCTGTGGGTTTAATTCCTCAGCACACAGCCGGGGACACCATCGGGTCCCATGGATGCTGTGTTTTGCTTTGGAGAGCAGTTCTCACTTGGGCGCTGGAGATGTTTGGGGGCTGCACTCATTTGGTATAGATATCTCTCCTTTTGGGGGATGGGGAGAAGTTTGCACTGAACCTGTCAGCCAGTATGTTGGCAATGTCTGTAGGATCAGTAATCTTCACATCATTTTGAACTAGTTCTGAGCATATCTGGGAGTTTCCTCCTAGGTTTCTAACATAGCTAAAGAAGGCCTTATGATTGTCTTTTGAGTCTTTAGCTATTTTTCTCTCAAATTTGCTTTGGATGATTTTATGAGAGCTCTTAGTTTTTACTTATAGTGATCAAGGGTGTCTTACCTTTTAAGTTTTGCTCTATCTTGTAGCTTCCTCCTTTTGTTGTAGAGTTTGTTTATGGCTGGGGTCCACCAGACTGGACGCTTGCCTTTGGTACAAAGTCTTTGTTTTGCTTGGGATTGCCTTATCCATGCAGTCCTGCAGGTGCTGGTAGAAGGCGTTTGTAAGTGATTCAGCGGCTTGAGTATTGTTTTCCGCCGGCTCTGGAGCCTGAAAGGAGACCACACTAGTCTTTAGAAGTGTGAAGTCGGCTTTTGAGAAGTTCTTTACTGTGGTCTTTTTTATTTCAGGTGGGGGTGGGATGAGGACCTCCAGCGAGATTAGTTTGTGATCTGATCTCACCAGTGAGGGGTATACTTCCAGTGTTGAACATTGTGCTCCCATGTTCGTGATGATGAGATCAAGTATGTTATCTCCTCTTGTGGGGATGGTGACTAGTTGATAGGAAAGTGATGAAAGTGATGAAAGTGATGAAAAATGGACACAAAGAGGGAAAGACAGTAGGGAAAATAGCTAGGGATGTACAGGAAGGGTGTAGGTAAAGTCCATAGCTGCCCATTTCTTCTACAGCAACATATGTACATAAACACTGAGTTTGGGGATAGATTTGGACACTCAAACCAACCCCTGAGAGAAGGATGAGGACAACAATAAAATGCTGTGTAGCCAGTTAGACCAGATTGCATTTGTCCAGTGGACATGTGTGTGAAATGGACAGCTATGCAAGGGTCGAGATTTTTTTTGGGTACAGCTTGCCCTTTTTGTTTTTTATTCAGGTGAGAGTGGGATGTTGGGGAGGGATAGTAGGTATATTTGGGGAGGTAGGTTGGGTAGGTTAACAGATAAGACAAGCAAGACACATACAGGGGCACTATATGACACATGTGGGGGGTAAACACCTTGATGGGGAGGGTGTTGGGAAATCAGAGCCCCACGAGCCGCCTAGTGTAAACAGTGAGACTGAGGTCCCCACCCATGGACAGTCACCACTGCACCTTCACAGACCTGGAGGTGGCTGTACTGGGGGCTGAGTCAGAGAGCCAGGCTGACCCTCTAGTCACGACACGCAGCCCTTGAGCTGGCGTAGCAGATCTCCAAACTGCTGGTTGAGCTTGCTACACACCACGACCCAGACCTGGCAATGGATGACAGGTTCCTGTCTGCGCCTGCTCCCGGGGGGGGCAAGCCCCATCCCCTGAGATGGTTCCACCTGAAGGTGGTGCATGACCAATGGACGAGGAGGACCCGGGTTGGGCCCCAGATGTGCTGGTGCCCAGTGCCACAGCCAGCTGAGGTGGGACAGATGGATCTGCTGGGACTGGCATTCCCATATGTGCTATGGTGTTTATGTTTTATCAATATATGTGGGTTAGTAATAGTCAACACATTCCAGGATTAGGTATAACAGCATGCATAGATATTCCCATTAACCCAGACACCAGATATGGAACAGTTGCAGAGCAAACAGAACACATGCATATATGGGACCACAGTGGTAATTACAACATCATGCAGGTACATTGATGGCATCATGCTGCCAATGTAGGAGTCTTTCAACATAGCACATACATAGAAACAGATTTAAATAATTATCGAAGAATAGGACATATGTCCCAACATTACAGTTAAGTCAGCACTTGCCAATTGCATTGGGTATTTATTTTATTGTTGCAGATATGGTGGGGGGGAGATGTCAATTAACAACTAGTATATTCCTGTAGTTCACATTACTTTCCTAGTCAGTGCTGTTATCTTTACCTTACAAGTATTAGTAAACTACCCTATTGCCTTACTTTGGACAGTGGTATGGCTGTCGACAACTATATACATGAACTGGTTTTGTTTGTTAACACTAACTAACTGTTTCTACACATACTCCCATATTCCAGGTTGATGTTATGCACATACCTGTCCATCTTTTCTTGCACAGACTCTGGGCATGTCTTGACCACATGCAGGGGAACTGGGACATATTTAGACTATTGCCCTCTTAAACCTTTAGTGACTTAACAATACACTTATACAGGAATTCCTAGACAGTTATATTATGTAGCACAGTGTGGGTGACAGTGATGAGTAACACCTTATTATTCAGAGCAACTGCAACAATAACAATGGCATACAATATCAGAGTAAACAGTACCAGTACAGGGTATCAATCTTTTATTTCTGTGTACAGTGTTCTTATCTGACGGACTTGTGGGAGCAATGTTTGTTAACACTGTCTGAATGTTGTCACACAAATTACCAGATTCGACATTAGTATTATGCACAAACATCTCACTCTGTTACTGTACACACTGTGATCACAGCTTGACAACATGGGGGTGTAGATGGGACATACTTGGCTTATTACTCTCATAACATTTTGGGGAGTTGCTAGAGTGACAGGTTTGTTCTTATAGATGTGTGACAATTAGTTGTATTTCTTTGCTGCCTAAACGTCTTGGATAATCCCACTGATTTCCCAGGGGGACAGGGTGATAGGCAGCAGATATGGGCCGATTTATTGGACATTCTGGACATATCTGTACAGTTGTGGGGTATTATTCTGTATGCAGCCTACTACCACTCCCAGGATTCAAACCATGGCTGTGTGTGCTAAAAATACAACAGTTCACATCTCAGTTGAGTGTTCTGTTTGGATTATGTTGTCTGTCATTTCACTGTTTTCTGTCTAAGTCTCTCTCAGTTGTACTATATGACCTCTTGAGATTACACCAGTCATATACAGACATTCCTACACATTTTATTTATGTTGCACAATGTGGGTAACAGTGCTTAATACAACAGTACTATTAAGTGATTGCAAATCTACATTACCATATGATAACAGAGTAAACACATGCAGTCCAGTAGTTAGACCTTTATTGTCAGGCTATTATGCTTTTATTTACATGCAACCTATATGAGACTCTTCCTGCCATATTCTCTGGTGTATGTAGTACTTGCCTTAAACAATACAGGTTTTATACAGGCAGTTAACTTACTACTACTTTTAGATTTATTCCCTGTGACGGTACATGCAAGAGTGTTACTAATCTGTCTCGCATCGCAACCGTTCAAGCAACATTCATGGGCCTCCTAGTTCACAGCCCACTCACTTGCCACTGTGAAGGACATAAGAGGAATATTTAGCCATACCTATCCATAATATACATGAGCTGGCATTTATTAAACAGGTAGTGGAGTGATACTTACACACGGCTGAGATCTACCCGGTCCTCCTAGCTTCTTGGATCCACTAATCCAAGAGATCCCCTTTTCACCACTTTAGGTCGGCAAAGTGATGCCTGACCTGTTCACCAGTTTGGAGTATGCCAGTGACACTGGTGAGGTCATAGTTGAGACAGTTCCAGGGTTCTGCTTTATATTGGGAATCCTGGTACTGGCCCTGCAGCAGTCTCTGTTCTTGGTCTTTCCCAAGGAGTCCTGCCATGACTTTGGACTCCTGGATGCTCCAGCACTGAGCCCGAAAGTGCACACCCTCTTCCATTCCAGACATAGTGCCTACAAGGGGAAGCTACAACCAGTTATGATATGTATTCCCACCTGTTGGGTTTAAATAGGGCCGATTTCCCACACTTTGCCATGATTGGATGGTTTTGAAAAGGCTAAGCTATGGGCAAACCTGCTTACCTAAGGTTGGCATTGCTTAAAGGGGTATACCAATGGGCAAATTGAGTTAGCTGGCCTACACATTGCTTACACCTAGTAAGCTGGACTGTGCAATGTTTAGCATTGCTTCATTTTTAATTTGCATACTATTTACTTTTTGGCATTGATTTATTATTCATTACATGTGATATATGTGTTTGGTATCCTTGATTCATGTGTACGTACACTGTATGGGGTCCTTGTGTTTATTAGCAGATATCAACACTTTATTACAATGACACCTCAAATTTGGCCTTAATACAGTACTCCAATTCACATATTTATGTTATGTAGTAGGTTATACAACATAAGACTGTATATAGATTCCTTTCACATGTTCAGTTTGAATTTCCTATAGTGAGGATCTGTTTGGTGATACCTCAATCTTATGTACTGCTGTGATGGCTTAGTGGTTAACTACTGTGACTATAGTATCCTGGGTTCAAGACCTGCAAAGGCTGTTTATTTTATTTCTGGCCAGGACAGCGGATGTTGCATACAGAGTGATTAAGGCACTTTTAAGCAATTGTAAGTGGGGTTGCACAGGTTTGCGTGAAGGTGAGCAATGCTAACCTCTGGTTAAATATGCTTACAGAGAGTTAACTTTAATATTGCTTAACCTGTGTGTGCATTGCTTACCTCCATGCAAACGGGCTTAAACTTGCTTACTAGTGCTTAAATATGCTTACTCCCACTTACTACTACTTAATAGTGCTTACACTTGCTTACTAGTGCTTACACCCGCTTACCACTGAACTAATTTAGACAGTAATGTCTAATGGTTCTTGGGAAGGTGGTGGATTTGGCAACTGTATGGTGTTATCATTCATTACACATTTTACCTTCCATTCCTATCCCTGATTCCTGTGTACATATACTCTATGGGGCATGTGTGATTATCTGTGGATTTTGCAACATTATGACAGTGACACCTCACATCTGCATTTAATGCAGTACTCCAGTTCACAAATATGTTATTTAGTAGGTTATGCAACTAAAAATATTGATCATAAAGTGATTTGACATGGAAAATGGGATGTACTGGTGTGGGACTCTAACTAGCAATGACTACTCTTAAGGCAAATGCTCTGCCCACTACACTATCACTGTACTGCCTCATTTGCATATATCTTGCTTTTTATCCTCTTGTGCCATTTAAGCTGCATTAACCATAGCTAAGCGATGAGCAAACCTGTGCACCTATGGTTAAATTGAATCTGTTTCATAAAAAAAAAATCTTTATATTTGTCGTTTTTAACTATTGCTCTTGTACACGGTGGGGGATGTTGCTGGGGGTATGCGTACACCTATGAGCAGTCTCGCTCATTCTTTTATGACTTGTGTGCTGTTCTTCATTGCAGGGGCATGTATATTCTGAGACCTCTCCTCTCAGACATGGCCACTGCACTCTTACATGCTCTGTGTACAATTAGGAGCTCAGGCAGCGTTGCCGTCCTGCTCCTAAACAGCCACTTCCATGCAGGACTAAGCTAGTCCTGTATGGAAGGATAGTGAATTCGAGGGAATATCTTTCGCTGTGTTCAGTATATGAAACAGAAGATAGCCTATAATAGTCACACCACAAACTGCAGGTGTCAGTATGCTCCAACTGTGATATTTGCTATCCAGGGATTGAAGAATCTAACCGTTACCCACAATTTTGTACAGGCGATGTATAAAGTAAGTATGATAGGATTATCTGCAAGTGTTAGAAACCTTACAATAAAAAAAAATCCTTATTGACATATGGCTTGGAAATTGATATTTCTACACCTTCAGGCTTCTGAAGTCAGAAATGAGTGCAGAGTGCAGAGTTTATGTTCTGAATCTTACATCTGTTATATTTCTTAAGGGAGCAGATCAAGCCAAAAAAAATTCTGACAGAGTGACTCAGGAAAAATGAATTACTTGGAAACTGGAAGAAAAAGAAAAGAATAACAAATATTGTGAGTTCTTTTTAAAGATTGAAACTTTGATACGTGTCCAGAAAACATTCATTTTGATTTAATAACTTAGTTATAAATTACACAATAGACAGTTTGACCTCTGGCTCAAATAATATTGCCAGGGTGTATCATAAAATAGTTATGGTGCATATAGCTTGGTATTAACTCTACTTCTGTTCTTATTTTGAAAGGAAATCATAAAATGCTACAACAATAGCAGCACATTAATAAAACTGCACTGAGAGGCCCTGTATTAAAGTCAAACTGCAAATTTTGTGGTTTACTGGGGAACTTGGTTTTTCACTCTGTCACAGTTTATAAGCTTTAGATAAGTTGTTAACTTACAAATGCATAAATTAGTCATACTTCAGAATTCTTCAGTATTTCAGCAAATGTGATGCATGATAGTAAATTTCCATTGACAAGTTTAATCAGCAGTTAAATATCAATTGTATAGTGTAAATAAGAAACAAACTGTAGATCTATAATTGCATTGCTTATGTTCAGTACTGAAGTGCATTATGCAACTGACACAGCGAGCTCTGAGGCAAGTACATTATTTCGGTTAGCCTACATGGTGAAACATTTCATTGCTAATTTAATGATTCCCTGGAATCTATTAATGCATGTGTTTAAGAAGCATATTATTTCATCATTTCTTCTTTGTCATAAAGTAATAACATAATTTTTCACTGGGATTCAAGGTTAAAAATATAAAAAAATACATTAAACCTACTTCAACAAGACTCATTTGCAGCTTTAATGAACAGCAATCTTAAAGTTCAGAGTAGGAATATAAATTATATTTCATAATTTCTGAACAAAACAAGGTAGACAATACCCAGGAAACATAGTCAGTTGTATTTTAGGGTGGAGTTCACGTATTACAAAAATGTTCACACTCTTCTATTAACTGAGCTTAAATTAAGCTCATCTAATAAAAACTGTCTTATTATTACTACTTTCTTAGAATTTCATAAAACCCTATCTGGCAGTGAGTCTGTTAAGTCAAAAGTATACTGCATTTCCCCATCTATGAACATTGACTGCTCCATTGCAGTCAGAGAACAGAGCTGCTGTGAGTACCCAGTCAGTGTAATACATTCAGAGAGTGGAGTTGCTGTGAGTGCTCACTCAGTGTATTACATTCAAAGAGCAGAGCTTCTGTGAGTGCCTACTCACTGTGTTACATTTAGAGAGTGGAGCTGCTGTGAGTGCCCACTCACTGTATTACAGTTAGAGGGCGGAGCTGCTGTGAGTGCCCACTCACTGTATTACATTCAGAGAGCAGAGTTGCTGTGAGTGCCCACTCACTGTATTACAGTCAGTGAGCAGAGCTGCTATGAATGCCCACTCACTGTATTACATTTAGAGTGTGGAGATGCTGTGAGTGCCCACTCACTGTATTACAGTCAGAGAGTGGAGCTGCTGTGAGTGCCCACTCACTGTATCACATTCAGAGAGTGGAGCTGCTGTGAGTGCCCACTCACTGTATTACAGTCAGAGAGTGGAGCTGCTGTGAGTGCCCACTCACTGTATCACATTCAGAGAGTGGAGCTGCTGTGAGTGCCCACTCACTGTATTACAGTCAGAGAGCGGAGCTGCTGTGAGTGCCCACTCACTGTATTACAGTCAAAGAGCAGAGCTGCTGTGAGTGCCCAATCACTGTATTACAGTTAGAGAGCGGAGCTGCTGTGAGTACCCACTCACTGTATTACAGTCAGAGAGTGGAGCTGTTGTGAATGCCCACTCACTGTATTACAGTCAGAGAGCAGAGCTGCTGTGAGTGCCCACTCACTGCATCACAGTTAGAGGGTGGAGTTGCTGTGAATACCCATTTAGTGTATTACATTCAGAGAACAGAGTGGCTCTGAGTGCCCACTCACTGTATTACAGTCAGTGAGTGATGCTGCTAAGAATGCCCACTCACTGTATTACATTTAAAGAGTGAAATTGCTGTGAGTGCCCACTCACTGTATTACAGTTAGGGAGCGGAGTTGCTGTGAGTGCCCACTCACTGTATTACAGTTAGAGAGCAAAGCAACTGTTAGTGTCCACTCACTGTATCACTGTATGCAGTTAAAAGTATACTGCATTTCCTCATCTATGAACAGTGACTGCTCTATTACAGTCAGAGAACAGAGCTGCTGTGAGTACCCAGTCAATGTAATACATTCAGAGAGTGGAGCTGCTGTGAGTGCTCACTCAGTGTATTACATTCAGAGAGCAGAGCTTCTGTGAGTGCCCACTCACTGTATTACAGTTAGAGAGCGGAGCTGCTGTGAGTGCCCAATCACTATATTACAGTCAGTGAGCAGAGCTGCTATGAATGCCCACTCACTGTATTACATTTAGAGTGTGGAGATGCTGTGAGTGCCCACTCACTGTATTACAGTCAGAGAGTGGAGCTGCTGTGAGTGCCCACTCACTGTATTAAAGTCAGAGAGTGGAGTTGCTATGAATGCCCACTCACTGTATTACATTTAGAGAGTAGAGATGCTGTGAGTGCCCACTCACTGTATTACAGTCAAAGAGCGGAGCTGCTCTGAGTGCCCACTCACTGTATCACATTCAGAGAGTGGCCCTGCTGTGAGTGCCCACAGACTGTATTACATTCAGAGAGCAGAGCTGCTGTGAGTGCCCATTCACTGTATTACAGTCAGAGAACAGAACTGCTGTGAGTGCCTACTCACTGTGTTACAGTTAGAGAGCAGAGCTGCAGTGAGTGCCCAGTCAGTGTATTACATTCAGAGAGCAGAGCTGCTGTGAGTGCCCACTCACTGCATTACAGTCAGAGAGCAGAGCTGCTGTGAGTGCCCACTCACTGTATTACATTTAGAGAGTGGAGCTGCTGTGAGTGCCCACTCACTGTATTACATTTAGAGAGTGGAGCTGCTGTGAGTGCCCAGTCACTGTATTACAGTCAGAGAGTGGAGCTGCTGTGAGTACCCACTCACTGTATTACAGTCAGAGAGCAGAGCTGCTGTGAGTGCCCAATCACTGTATTACAGTTAGAGAGCGGAGCTGCTGTGAGCACCCACTCACTGTATTACAGTCAGAGAGTGGAGCTGCTGTGAGTGCCCACTCACTGTATTACAGTCAGAGAGCAGAGCTGCTGTGAGTGCCCACTCACTGTATTACAGTTAGAGAGTGGAGCTGCTGTGAGTACCCACTCAGTGTATTACATTCAGAGAACAGAGTGGCTCTGAGTGCCCACTTACTGTATTACAGTCAGTGAGCGATGCTGCTAAGAATGCCAACTCACTGTATTACATTTAGAGAGTAAAACTTCTGTGAGTGCCCACTCACTGTATTACAGTTAGAGAGCGGAGCTGCTGTGAGTGCCCACTCACTGTATTACAGTCAGAGAGCAGAGCTGCTGTGAGTGCCCACTCACAATATTACATTTAAAGAGTGGAGCTGCTGTGAGTGCCCACTCACTGTATTACATTTAGAGAGTGGAGCTGCTGTGAGAGTGGCCACTCACTGTATTACAGTCAGAGAGTGGAGCTGCTGTGAGTACCCACTCACTGTATTACAGTCAGAGAGCGGAGCTGCTGTGAGTGCCCACTCACTGTATTACAGTCAGAGAGCAGAGCTGCTGTGAGTGCCCAATCACTGTATTACAGTTAGAGAGCAGAGCTGCTGTGAGTACCCACTCACTGTATTACAGTCAGAGAGTGGAGCTGCTGTGAGTGCCCACTCACTGTATTACAGTCAGAGAGCAGAGCTGCTTTGAGTGCCCACTCACTGTATTACAGTCAGAGAGCAAAGCTGCTGGGAGTGCCCACTCACTGTATTAAAGTCAGAGAGCAGAGCTACCGTTAGTGTCCACTCACTGTATCACATTCAGAGAGTGGAGCTGCTGTGAGTGCCCACTCACTGTATTACAGTCAGAGAGTGGAGCTGCTGTGAGTGCCCATTCATTGCATTACAGTCAGAGGGCAGAGCTGCTATTAGTGCCCACTCACTGTATTACAGTTGGAGAGTGGAGCTGCTGTGAGTACCCACTCAGTGTATTACATTCAGAGAACAGTGCTGCTTTGAGTGCCCACTCACTGCATTGCAGTCAGTGAGAGGAGCTGCTATGAATGCCCACTCACTGTATTACATTTAGAGAGTGGAGCTGCTGTGAGTGCCCACTCACTTTATTACAGTTAGAGAGCGGAGCTGCTGTGAGTGCCCACTCACTGTATTACAGTCAGAGAGTGAAGCTGCTCTGAGTGCCCACTCACTGCATCACATTCAGAGAGTGGAGCTGCTGTGAGTGCCCACTCACTGTATTACATTCAGAGAGCAGAGCTGCTGTGAGTGCCCATTCACTGTATTACAGTCATAGAACAGAGCTGCTGTGAGTGCCTACTCACTGTGTTACAGTTAGAGAGCAGAGCTGCTGTGAGTGCCCACTCTGTTTATTACATTCAGAGAGCAGAGCTGCTGTGAGTGCCCACTCATTGTATTACAGTCAGAGAGCAGAGCTGCTGTGAGTGCCCACTCACTGCATTGCAGTCAGTGAGCAGAGCTGCTATGAATGCCCACTCACTGTATTACATTTAGAGAGTGGAGCTGCTGTGAGTGCCCACTCACTGTATTAAAGTTAGAGAGCGGAGGTGCTGTGAGTGCCCACTCACTGTATTACAGTCAGAGAACAGAGCTGCTGTGAGTGCTTATTCATTGTGTTACAGTTAGAGAGCAGAGCTGCTGTGAGTGCCCACTCAGTGTATTACATTCAGAGAGCAGAGCTGCTGTGCGTGCCACTCACTGTATTACAGTCAGAGAGCAGAGCTGCTTTGAGTGCCCACTCACTGTGTTACAGTCAGTAAGTGAAGCTGCTATGAATGCCCACTCACTGTATTACAGTCAGAGAGCGGAGCTGCTGTGAGTGCCCATTCACTGCATTACAGTCAGAGAGCAGAGCTGCTGTGAGTGCCCACTCACTGTATTACAGTTGGAGAGTGGAGCTGCTGTGAGTGCCCACTCACTGCATTGCAGTCAGTGAACGGAGCTGCTATGAATGCCCACTCACTGTATTACATTCAGAGAGATGAGCTGCTATCAGTGCCCACTCACTGTATTACAGTTAGAGAGCGGAGCTGCTGTGAGTGCCCACTCACTGTATCACATTCAGAGAGTGGAACTGCTGTGAGTGCCCACTCACTGTATTACATTCGGAGAGGGGAGCTGCTGCAAATGCCCACTCACTGTATTACATTCTGAGAGTGGAGCTGCTGTGAGTGCCCACTCACTGTATTAAAGTTAGAGAGCGGAGCTGCTGTGAGTGCCCACTCGCTGTATCACATTCAGAGAGTGGAGCTGCTGTGAGTGCCCACTCACTGTATTACATTCAGAGAGGGGAGCTGCTGTGAATGCCCACTTACTGTATTACATTCAGAAAGCTGAGCTGATTTGAATGAAGTATAAAGTCCCCTGCCAGCTCAGTTCAAATGTGACATAATTTTCAATAGCATTCTTATACTTCCCTATACTAGTAAATATACTACGCCCAGTCATAATGAGAACTTAATATTTGTTACTATGGACGTAGTTTCTTTATTTACAGTTATTCCAAATTCAGATGGCATCAATAGTACGATGCAATTCTTTAAGGAGAACATGGATTATAGTCCTAGTAAAATTCAACTGTTGGGGAAACTTCTTGAAATAGTACTTGAGCATAACATTTTTGTTTTTGGAGAACAGGTATATAAACAATGCAATGGCGTGGCTATGGGCACTTCGTGTGCCAATAGCTACGCCAATGCAGTAATGGCCATATGGGAATTTGAACATATTCTATGGGGGCCATTTAGTGAACATATTCTGTTCTTCTGTAGGTTTGTGGATGACCTTTTTATCTTATGGAATGGGGAATAGCATGTTCTTGGTGCATTCATGAATTATGTGAACACTACTACACATTATTTGAGATTTACTTTTCATCATTCACAGACTTCAATGGATTTTTTGGATGTATCACTAATAAAAGATGGGAATAGAGTTATATATACTAAATTACACAGAAAGGACTGTTATGTCAATCATCTGCTGCATAAAGACAGTCTTCATTCATCTTATGTATTCAGAAATGTTGCTTCTAACCAGTTGTATAGGGCTTCTAGATTAAATGCAAGGGATATACTGATTTTTCAGCTGAGGTTGATACTGCCATTAGGAACTTGAGGGAGAGAGGCTATGAGGATCATATAATTCAAAGTAGTGTGGTTAATGTCACTAATAAAAGACAAAATGCCAGACCATATTTTTCATCTGGCAGCAATGAGTATGTTAGGAGACAGAAGAGATCCAATGACACAAATTTGAGGTTTAAGGTGACATATACTAATGGTATCAGTAATTATACCGAAGTCATTAAAAACTCTGGAAAGTGCTTACTACAGATAGTGAAATTTCCAGATTTATAGATTTTGAACCTAGATTCTTGTTTAAGAACAATAAGTCATTGAAACGTAAGTTATGCTATCCTAAGTATACACAGTGTAATCACTGTTCACATGGTACTAGACAATGTGGACATTGTAATTGGTGCACATACATTGACAGTAGCTCTAGTTTTGAACATCCTGATTATGGTGCATCATATACTTTTAAAATAAATGCTACATGTGATAATTCACACATAGTATATTTGGCTCACTGTATGAAATGCAGAATGTTCTACAATGGTAAAACTGATCGTCCTTTTAGAGAACACATCAGGGAGCATGTTCACCATATAAATAAGGGCAATAGTATTAATGCACTTGCCAAACATATATTGAACACTGACTCCACTCACATTTTTCAGTTTTTACTAGTTGCTAGAGTCTATGAGAATGTGAAGTTTAAACTGTGAGCTTTTGCCAGCTAAGACCTGCATACAATCAACTGAACACATAAGTGGAGTTAAGTAAATTTTTATCTGCACTTTTATCAAATAATACATGATTTAAAATAATTTGCTTTTGTTGCATTGAGCAATATCTAGCTGGAAGCTGTGACTGTGTTTTCAGTAGGTCTTATACAAGTGGTATTTTCAGTTAAGGCTTGTTAAAAAACCTACATAGCCAGTGATAAGTGGGGGTAGTTTACTTCATTGTTATTCAGTTTCTGTCTTATACAAGTGGTACAGTGAATTATTTTCTGTTTAAACTGTGAGCTTTGGCCAGCTAAGACCTGCATACAATCAAGTGAACGCATAAGTGGAGTTAAGTAAATTTTTATCTGCACTTTTATCAAATAATACACGATTTAAAGTAATTTGTTTGTGTTGCATTGAGCAATATCTAGCTGGAAGTTGTGACTGTTTTTTCAGTAGGTCTTATACAAGTGGTATTTTCACTTAAGGCTTGTTAAAAAACCTGCATAGCCAGTGATAAGTGGGGGTAGTTTACTTCATTGTTATTCAGTTTCTGTCTTATACAATGGTACAGTGAATTATTTTCTGTTTAAACTGTGAGCTTTGGCCAGCTAAGACCTGCATACAATCAACTGAACGCATAAGTGGAGTTAAGTAAATTTTTATCTGCACTTTTATCAAATAATACACAATTTAAAGTAATTTGTTTGTGTTGCATTGAGCAATGTCTAGCTGGAAGTTGTGACTGTTTTTTCAGTAGGTCTTATACAAGTGGTATTTTCAATTAAGGCTTGTTAAAAAATCTGCATAGCCAGTGATAAGTGGGGGTAGTTTACTTCATTGTTATTCAGTTTCTGTCTTATACAAGTGGTACAGTGAATTATTTTCTGTTTAAACTGTGAGCTTTGGCCAGCTAAGACCTGCATACAATCAAATGAACGCATAAGTGGAGTTAAGTAAATTTTTATCTGCACTTTTATCAAATAATACATGATTTAAAGTAATTTGTTTGTGTTGCATTGAGCAATATCTAGCTGGAAGTTGTGACTGTTTTTTCAGTAGGTCCCCACCCACCTTCCCTGTTTTTGTCTTGGTGTTAATCTTGATGGCTTTGAAACTGCCCACCCCTCTTGTAAATTTGCACTTGGATACTCCTCCTGGGCCCATCTCATTTGCTCACTCAAAAAAAAAAAAAATTATCTGCTTTTACTGTATTTGTGTTTCTTCCTACTTTATTTTGCTTTTGTGTCATCTTAAAAGTAGTCAGTTGTATTTATTACTGCTTGGTGTAACTCATTCTAAGCCTTTTAGTTTAAGCACTTGGGCTTCAGACCAGTTGTTTTACATTAAGAAGGTTTGTGGTCTGCACTGCAGTGGCAGAACAGGTAGCTTACATCCTTCTAAGTTGGGAACTGCTGATTGAGGGCTCAGTGTCTGTTATTCTAAAAGTATATTAATTCTGGTTTAAGCACTTGGTCTTCAGGCCAGTTATTTTACATTAAGAGGGTTCGAGGTCTGCACTCTTGTGGGAGGAGAGGCTGGACTCTGCCCTTCTGCGCTGGGAATTTCTGGTTAAAGGCTTATAGTGCCTGCATATTTGAACTGCTTCTTACTGAAATTGGTATACCTTGTTTGCTGTAGCATAGACTAGATACAGGCCTGCTGAATCTAGCTTTGTTTGTATAACTTGAGCACTAATCCAGGCATTCTTTAAAGTATTCAATTGTATTTATTACTGCTTGGTAGTAACTTGATTAAAGTGTAGCTATCATTCTAAGTCTTTTGCATTAAGCACTTGGGCTTCAGACCAGTTGTTTTACATTAGGAAGGTTTGTGGCCTGCACTGTGGTGGCAGGACAGGTAGCTTACATCCTTCTAAGTTGGGAACTGCTGATTGAGGGCTCAGTGTCTGTTATTCTAAAAGTGTATTAATTCTGGTTTAAGCACTTGGGCTTCAGGCCAGTTATTTTACATTAAGAGGGTTCGTGGTCTGCACTCTTTTGGGAGGAGAGGCTGGACTCTGCCCTTCTGAGCTGGGAATTTCTGGTTAAAGGCTTATAGTGCCTGCATATTTGAACTGCTTCTTACTGAAATTGGTACACCTTGTTTGCTGTAGCATAGACTAGATCCAGGCCTGCTGAATCTAGCTTTGTTTGCATGCTTGATGTTTGTTTGCTTGTTATTTCCCTAAAATGCTAATTCCACTTAAAACGCGGCTTTTCAGTGCTTCTGTGGATCCCTAGTGATATCTGCATTGCTTACTGTACTTATTTCCTTGTTTCACTTGAAAGAAAGTTACTGTTTGTCATTTTTGCATTTAAGTTACCTGGCACTTGTTCACTAAAGCAATTATATAAGTCAGCACTAAAAAATTAAAAGCACTACACCCTCACAAACTTCCCTTGAGTACCTTGTTCTCCATTGGCCCTTTTTTCAATTATAAAGGAATTCCCAATACTATTCTAGCATGTCCAAAGGTCAGTTGTCAATCACCTCTCCAGTCCAGCAGGTGAATCTGGGAATCTTGAGGCAATGTTACAACTGCCTCGTGTACACAGACAACCCTCCTCCTCCCAACAAATTCCAACACATGTGAGAGATGCAACCATATAGCCAAACTGGAGGCTAAGCTCTCTCAACTCAGTACTGGCATAACCAGTCAGGAGGAGAAGGAAACCACACTCACTACAATTCCAGTCTCACATAGACCTACCACGACAGTAAACCAAACACATAAACACACAAAAACATACTCAGAGGCTCTAAATAAAAATCTGCCTAAGCAGCAGAGACCTCCAAAGCAGACACCTAAGCAACCGCTACCCCAAAACAAAACACGTGCAACACATAGCTCACAAAGCCAGTGTGCCGAACAGTCACAGCCCTTAAGGCTAAACAACACCTGATACACTTGTAATAGGTGACTCTATCGTCAGGCACACTGACATCCCACTCACCAAGCTGAACAAGGAGAAGGTCATGGTGAGCTGCCTGTCAGGCGCTAGGATCTGCCACATAACACAATCACTCAGGTCACTCCAAGGCAAGTACAAATATGACTCAGTCATTGTCCATGCTGGTGTGAATGACCTGAGACGTACCTCCCTGGACTACATGAAAAGAGACATAGAGGAGCTCTCTGAGCATGTAGCCCAGGCCGGAATGACCCTGACCTTGAGTAGCATCTTACCCTCACCAAGAATGATGCCACAATATGAAGATAAGATGCTCAATTTCAACAATTGGCTTAAGTATTGGTGTCATTCAAAGGGGATCCAATGCCTGTCAGCCTGGGATGACATGCTCGACAAACCACGATGCTTCGCTAGGGACGGCTTGCACCTATCACCCCTGGGCTTTCGGATATTGGCAAAGGCTCTTGCTACCCCCATAGTGCCTTTTTTAGGCAAGGCTCAAAAGACAAATCCACCTTCATAGGTATCACAAGGGATAAGAAACTAAGAGTAATGCTACTCAATGCCAGAAGTCTAAATCTCAAGCTGCACGCACTCAAAACTCTCCTTAGCATGGAGAACATCGATATCTGTGCAGTAACTGAAACCTGGTTCAAGGCTCCCGAGAGCACCCCAGCACTACCAGGTTATACCTCATACCATGCTTTTTGGCCCCAAAACTTGGACTGAACCACAAAAGGAGGGGGGGAGTATCAATATTCATCAAAGATACCCACACCTCCAGGTTGGTGGCAAAGTACAAAGCATCTGAGACTATCCATGTGCAACTAACAGTGGGTAAAACTGCCTTCCAGTTTATAGCCTGCTACAGACCACCCTCCCAAACCCAGGAACCCCACTCGGCCTTCCTGAGAACACTGGAAAATATGCAGGTCTCTCCAAACACCATTATATTGGGCGATTTCAACTACCCAAACATAGACTGGGAGCATTATTCTAGCTCCAACACCCTAGCCCAAAGGTTCCTAGACTTTATAAACTCAAGTGCTATGGAACAACTTGTTACCACTCCCACAAGAGGGGAAAACATACTGGACCTGATCATCACCAACATGGGGACTCTATGTTCCAGAACAGAAGTGTATCCCTCACTGGTAAGATCAGACCATAAACTAATCTCACTGGATATTCACATCCCGACCCCACCCCCTGCCCAGAAAACCACAGTGAAAAACTTCTCTAAAACAAATTTCACACTCCTCAAAACCGAGGTGGAATTCTTCAAAGCCCCCGGGCCTGTGGAAAATACAGCCCAGACCACAGAATCCTTTATAAACACATTCTATGAACACTTTCAGGAATGCATGGATCATGCAATCCCAAATAAAACCAAGACCCAATCCTCCAAAGGCAGACGTCCTGTCTGGTGGACCCCAGCCATAAACAAACTATACAATAGAAGGAGGAAGCTACTACATGATAGAGCAAAATCCCAAAAAGGGAAGGCATCTCTGATCAGTATTAGCAAAAAACTACAGGCACTCATAAAATCGTCTAAGGCCAGCTTCGAGAGAAAAATTGCACAGGACACTAAGGATAATCACATGGCTTTCTTTAGTTATGTTAGGAACCTGGGTGGGAATTCCCAGATATGCTCAGAATTAGTCCAAAATGAAAAAAATACACCAAACCCACAGACATTGCCAACATCCTAGCTGACAGGTTCAGCACAAACTTCTCCCCCCCCCCACCAAAAGGGCAAATATCTATCCCAGCAGAGTGCTGCCCCCCTGACATCTCAGATGCTTAGGTAAGAGTCGCCCTCTCCAAAGCAAAAAACACAGCATCAATGGGACAAGACGGTGTCCCGGGCTGCGTCCTACATGAATTCCAAGAAGAGCTAAACCCAATCCTAAAACTACTGTTCAATCTCAGCCTTACTACAGGATATGTACCCAAAGACTGGCGTACAGCAACAGTGATCCCTCTCCACAAAGGTGGCGCCTCAACGGATCCTGGAAACTATTGCCCAATAAGCCTGACTAGCTTGTTCTGCAAAGCTATGGAAAGGATCATCATGGACCTCATAAATAAAGATATTGGGGATCTACAGACACTGGATCCTACCCAGTTCGGCTTTGTTAAGGGCAGATCCTGCCTCTTAAACCTGGTCGTTTTCTTTGAAACAGTCACTAAGGCCATTGACGAGGGGAAGGGGATCCACACAGCCTACCTGGACCTCGCAAAAGCCTTCGACACAATACCCCACTTGGGCATTATAGATAAGCTCACCAGCTTAAATATAAACCCCTATGTCACTAGATGGGTTGCAAACTGGCTCATGGACAGAACCCACATGGTTAGAATTGCTGGAGCCATTTCAGACTCCAAACCAGTTACAAGTGGCGTCCCACAAGGCTCAGTCCTGGGACCTCTCTTGTTCGGTATATATTTCTCGGAGGTACAGGCCAACAGGGAAGGACTGTGGCTGACCAAGTTCGCAGATAATTGCAAACTGGGCGCCATAATCGACTCTCCAGCCGACACAAGCATCCTACAAAAGGGCCTCATAGAAACAGACAACTGGTGCCAGAGCCATGGCCTCAAGCTAAACGCCAAAATGTGTATAGTCATCCGCTTTGGCAAAAATAAAGTGCCCACAAATTACAACATGGGTGGTAATCCATTAAGTACGGAAGATGTAATTAGGTACCTGGGGACCCAAGTTGATAGCAATCTCTCATTTGACAACCACGTGGCCAAAGTGGTTAGAAAAACATTTTATATAGCCCACCTAATCATGAAGGGATTCACATCTAGATCAGGGGAGGTCATCGTGCCTCTTTACTCATCCCTCATCAGGCCCATAATTGAGTACAATGCCCCTTTCGGGATGTACTTTACCAGACACCTGCAGCAACTGGAAAGACCCCAAAAGTACCTCACCAAGAGGATCATAGGGCTCAATCAGATGCCATATGCTGCCCGGTTAAAGAAACTCCAGCTCTGCTCAGTGGCATACCGCTTGCTCAGAGGCGATCTGTGCCTGACGTATAAAGCCATGTCCAACCCGAAATTAATGGACATGCTGCACCTCAGAAAATCCACCTCAGAAAATCCAAATCCCATCGAACTACACGCTTGAGAGACTTGAACCTCAGCACTGAAATAAATAGGACATGCTGGAGGGACAGATTTATAACCCAGAGGCTCCCTTCACTCTTGAATAAAATCCCAGTCCAGGTTAGGCAGAGTCCCTCACTGACTGTCTTCAAAAGGAATCTTGATGAGTGGATGGGAGATCGTAGGCTTACCCCGGGTATCACTTCTGTGTCACTGTTAGACAGAGGCACAGTATACTAACCTCGAAAAAGGGCATAACAAAATTAATTTAAAATAGGTGGTGAAAGCCAAACGCACTCTGGCTAGGCTTATAAATGCCCTAGGGCAGATAGCCTAGTATGAACACCTATGAGACAAGGGGATATACATAATTGAACTGAAGATCTGGAATTCACATGGATTGTAAGGTTAAGCGAGGATACAGGGCATGGAGTAAATGAGTCTGTTCGTTTAAAACCTAAATTAAAGCTGAGATCGCTAAAGAGTTAGTTTTAACAATATAATATTATAAGTAAGCTATATAGCTTGTTTTATTGTTTTTATAAATATACATATTTTGTGTTTTAAAATGTTTATTGTGTTTTTAAATGTACTATGTCTCTTTTAGTTTAAATATATGTCATGTGATTTTCAGTTTGTATAAAGGGTGTGCACTTGTTAGTGCTTTTTGATACCCCTGATGATGCCTATTTGGTGAAAGCACATGTATTATATTCTTAATATATGCCAATGGCTAAATATATAGCCATTGGCATAAAAAAAATGTACAAAATATAAAATTAACATTTAGTATATATAGTCGCACTATCGCGATGTGGAAGCGCAGGGCAGTGGTGTGCAATGGGGATCGCAAGGAATATATAAAATATAGAATAAAACCGCAATGAAACACATATCACGATTTCCCCAAAATAGTCAATGGCAGGCATGCTACACCATACTCATGATGCAAGGGTTGCTAAGGGGCAGTGAAAGTGCTATGCACAGTAGCTAGTAATTAGTAGGCAATGCCATGCAAATGAGAGGAGTAATAGTGAATCACAGATTCCCCGCTGGTGTAAGGATGCACCTCACAGCATAGTGTTATAACACCGAGGTGAGCCCTTGAGATAAAGATGACATCAAGAGAGGGGTGTGTCGCCATTGCTGTAAGCACATTGGAGCATTGCTAAACCGGTCTGCCCCTAGCTAGGCAAAGCTACAGGATAGGGGTGTGTCGAATTGCCCATAGCTATGCTTAGCTGAGAGTACACAAGGTAACTGAGTATGCATGTGAACGGAGATGAAAACGCGTGTAAACCTGGTAAACGGGTATGCGCGGCGAGCACTGCAGCTGAAACAGGAAGGATATAGGAAAGAAATAAGAAAATGTTGCAGCAGTGAAATTGGAGTACAAATGACTAATTAACACCTAGGAGCCTACAGTGGGCCATTGACAACAGCTAACAAGGCTGCAAGTAGGTACCTGCAGAACTGGGAAGGGGAGGGGCTGTACTGCAAAGAAAACAGCAAAGTGTCAAAGCAGAACAAAGGCGATATGCAGTATATCAGCTACAAGGCACATTTCACCATGACTGGGTAGGGAAAGTACAAAACAAGAAAGACGGAAGGTGGATGCATGCCTGATAATGGGAGGGGATCCAAGTCTAAAAGTGAATTAAACGGCAAAAGATTAATCAAGGCAGGCAAGTAGATCTCCACAGTAAAGGCCCCACACTAGCAGTACTCATTGCAAAACCCATAAATAAGACCCACAGCAGCTGGAATAGCTCATACACACTCACTTACATCAACAGCATCCATAACACAATACTATAAAGTGAGAAAGCACCTCAGACACATTTGTGCATTCCCATACACTCTGCACCAGAGGTGTATACAGACGGGGAACTTTTATTATGTACATGTTAGGGGCTGCCATAGCTTTGATCCACCAGCATGTGTTGGAGACTGAAGGTGGTGTGGAGGATGATGCACACGACCACCGCAGGCACCAGAGGAGGAGGAGAGTGTTCAGACCCAGGGTAACCTACAAGGGGCTACATGATCTGGAGATAGTGGAGCATTACAGGGTGGACAGGGACACCCTACAGCAACTTGTGGAGCTGTGCTGGCCATGCCTCAGAGCCAGAACAAACAGAGGGGAACCCATCCCAGTGGATACGAAGGTATGTGTAAGTCTGAGAATACTAGCTACAGGTACCTTTCAAAGACCAAATGGGGATATCATAGGTATCTCACAGGCATCAGCATCCAGGGTACTACACCAGTTCCTGGATGCCATGTTATCACATGCCAATGAGCACATATACTTCCCCCGAACACAGGAGGAGTTGGCCAGCAATATGCGTCTCTTCCACCATGTGGCAGAATACCCGGAGGTACTGGGTGCAATAGACTGCACACACATACGCATCAAGTGAGCACCCGGTGAGCAGGGTAGGTGCTACATAAACCACAAGGGATACCCCTCCATCAACTGCCAGGTCATGTGCAATGCCCAGGGCATTATCATGGATGTGTGCCCTGGCAGCCCTGGAAGCTATCACGACTCCCACATCTGGCATGCCTCACAGCTGTATCAGTTATTTCCCAGGGAGGACATCCAAAATGGCCACCTGGTGGGGGATGCTGGCTATGCACTGGAACCGTGGATGATGACTTCTATCAGAAATGCACAAACAGCCATGCTGGAATGCCATAATGAGGCACACGCACAAACCAGAATCATTATAGAGTGTGTGTTTGGGATGCTGAAATCATGGTTCCATTGCTTGGACTTATCTGGTGGAGCCTTGCAGTACTCTCCAGGCACATGTGCTCACATCTTCATAGTGTGTGCCATGCTAAACAATATGATCCTGCGGAAACAGCTGCAGCAGGGAGAGAATGGTGAAGGCCCTCACAGCCCACCTCCATTGCCAAGGGCTCCAAAGGCACAGAGGTACTCAGACCAAGAACACCCTGAGCCAGCCCCAGTAGGCAGATGGAGGCATGCCCAGTATGTCCCTCCCTTGGGAAAGAGGGAATGTATAGCACACACACTGACAGTGTAGGCACCTAGGGACTGACACCTTTCTCCACCTGCACACACAGTAAAAATGGATGGCACACACACAAGACTACCTGGAAATCGTCATGTATAGGCAGTCTACTGTGTGCATCCAACATAGGCAGCCCTCAACTGTTGCACACACAACAGCCATTGGCACAAGGTAAGTCAACACCTGAACAGTAACTTAAGCAATCAGCATATGCAGATACTGTATATATAGATTCATAGGTAGGTACTTGGCCAACTGCCAGAGGCCATTCATAAGGCTAGCCAAAATGTATCAGCTTTTGCTACCCCATTGATTCATTAACCATCCCTCTGTGGAGCAGAGTCAATGGCAGGATCCCTGGGGTGCATCTACTGTTCCCCATCCACCCTTCAAGGATTCTCTTGCAGAGTGTTAGTGAGGGGCTCTGTATAATGTAGTTAGGGATGTTGTTCCAATGTATGTTGAGTGTCTGTGACAGGAAGCTCTCCCTCCAGTATCTTCCAGTTATTGTTGTGGCAAGGTCAGCTCACTACAGTGTGTGGCTCACTGTGACATGGATTCCCATAGCTGGTGCATATCCATCAAGCCGGAGTTCAACATGGCTGTGTTGGCCAGTGGAGATCATCTCTGGGTAAACGAGATGCACTGTGTAAAGCAGGAGTTTATTCAGTCTGGCTGCATAAGCCATATGTTGTAGGCCAGTATTCCCCTTGGTGAGGTACATTCATGGACCCCCCCCCCCCAGCTGTTGGACGTGTCCTCTGAGGTGCATCCCACATTGGTTATTATACCCTATAATGGGACAGATGAGTGATAAGTAAAGGGACACTATATCCCCAGTATGTCTAGATGGGAATCCTTTATTAATCAGATGGCCTACACAGAAGGATGTCCTAACTACTGTGGAGATACGATTGTCAAAGGTGAGATCACTATCTACCTTAGTCCCCAGATACCCCATTACCGCGTTTGTATTAAAGTGGCTGCCGCTCATGTGTTAATATGTGGGTGTCAATTCCACAATGGAATGACCATGCAGTTAGTGGCACTTGGCTGGAGGCCATGTTGTTGGCACCCTGATACATTCTCTGTGAGGCCCCTTGAGGGATGTCTGTGTCAGCTGGACTATCAATCATGGCTCCCAGGTTGCAGGCATTGCCGAACATGGTCTCCCATAGTCCACCTGTGTTTGCCTGTACATCTGAGATGTATATGCCAAACAGTAGGGCTCCCAGGACTGAGTCTTATGGGACACCAGTCATAACTGTTCAAGAGTTGGACCTGAAGACTGCTAGTCGTACCTGTGGGTTCTGTGTGTAAGCTCATTGGCAACCCAACCTGTGATGTATGGGTGAATGTACAGACTGGTGTGTTTATCAATAATACCTAAGTGGGGCATGGTGTCAAAAGCCTTGGTGAGGTCCAGGTAGTATGTGTGAACTACCACCCCCATCATCTAACGTCTTGGTGACTGTATGTAAGACGTCAAACAGATTCAGTAGACATGAACTGCACTCAACCAAGCTGACCTGGGTTGGGTCACATGTTCGAAGGTTACCAATATCATTGTTAATGAGTGCCATGAGGATGCTAAGCATACCATTGCAGACCAGGTTAGTCAGGCTTATGGGGTGGTAGTTACCATGGTCAGTTGTGATTTCACCTTGATGGAGTAGAATAACAGTTGCCATGCGCCATTGTATGGGCATGTAGCCTGTAGAGAGGCTGAGGTAGGAATGCTTAATTAGGTGGGGGGGGCAGGTTGTCTTGTACAGTTTGCAAGATGCAGTCTGGGTAAACATCTGCCTCCATTGATGCTGTGTTCTGCTGTTAGAGAGGGCCATTTCCACCTGTGTGTCTCTGATGGTTGGGATACTGTACCTTTCGGGTAGTGTTGTGGGCTCTTTAGGGCGTGAAGTATCCACCAAATATATCTGCAAGGATGTTGGTGATATCGGTAGGGTCAGCATATTTTGTGCTATATTTCACCAGCACAGTGCAAATCTGTATGTCACCACGTGGATCCTTGACATAGCCAAAGAAAGCTTTGTGGTTATCTTTCGAATCCTTGCGTATTCTCCTGCTGATTTTAGCCTTGGATGATGTTATGACGGACCTACGTATCATACTAATAGTGGTCACGGATGTCTGCCCTTTGTGGGATTTGCTGTGTGTCTGAAACACTTTCCTACTTCTGTAGTATAGCCTGTTTATAGCAGAGGTCCACCAGACCGGTGCCCTTGTCTAGGAGAAGTGAGTCTTAGTTTACCAGTGATGGCATGATCTATACATCCATGTAGGTACTTATAGACTGCATTAGTTAATCTGTCTGTATCTTGAGCAGTGTTTCCTCTTAGCATGGGGGCTGTGAAACCCCCACCCCTGTCACTAGTAGTGTAAATTTAGCTGTAAGAAAGGCATACACTGTGGTATCCATGGATGGGGGAGATGCTAGGGTGTGGAAATAGTGAATAATTCATGGTCAGATCTAACCAGTGACTGGTTAACCTCCGCTGTGATGCACCTGTTGCCCATGTTAGTGATAACCACATCTAGTAGTTTCCACCTCAAGTTAGGGAGGTTACCACCTGATACAGGGCATATGAGGTGATACATTCCAGGAAGCATTGGTCCTGTAAGTGAGTACCGGAGTACGTTTACCAGTTAATAGTATGGTAGTCGACATTGACGAATGCCATGGTGTGCGTTAGGACTGTCATGTTCTCCACTGTCTCCTGGTAGGTGGAGTGGAGGTCTTGGGTCATGGAGGGTGATCCGTAGCAGGCCACATTCCACATTGCAGTTGTGGCTGATGTTAGCTGCACATGGATGATCACAGTGGTATCATGCTGCCCCACTAACCTGGAGGTGTAGGTATCCATGATGAATATGGATACAGCTCCTCCATGTCTGTCAGTCTATGTTCTGTGGCTGAAATTTGTGGTATGGGTTGTAGTCTGGTAGTGCTTGTGTGCTCTCAGGAGCCTTAAGACAGATTTCAGTTAATGCACAGATGTTGATGTTATCCATCCTGAGGAGTGCTGTGAGTGCATGCATGTTGTGATCACAACCCCTGGTGTTGAGTAGCATAATCCTCATTGAATCTGCTATTGTGCTGTTTACGGAGCTGGTATTCACCTTCAAGACTCTTCTAAATAAGAAAACATGGTGGCGCCAATAGCCTTGGCCAGTATTCCAAAGTGTAAGGCTGACACATAGGCCGGTATGGTATCATTGCATGCATGTTCCCCATCTGTGCTTGTTTTTCATCTCCCCTGTAGGTAACCTGCTGGTAAGCAATAGAAAGCCTTAAACTTATACAAGTCTTCTAGGTTCCAAGATAGGCTTTTGGAGTGACTAAGTATCAGTGTTCTGTATGTTCTTGCTGTACTCAACTGTTTCTTGACTACATGGTGAGTCCTCACTGTATATTGTGATCTGAAGGTCTGTTTATTCACATATTATGGCTGCGATGGCCTGTACGTTAGAAGTTCACAGATAGCCTACTACCTATCTGCCCAAGGGCAATTAGAAGCGTAGCAACAGTGTGTTGGCCTTCCCTGCACCATTGATGAAGTAACTGAGCCTCTGTCAAGGATAGCCAATGAAGCAATTCCAGGCAGAGTTGCTGGAAGCTGTTGAAGATTGTGGTTGTGGAGGGTGATAGGGGCACTTAGTGATCTAAAGAAGGCATGTTAATGTGGCAATTAAACACCATTCAATTCCCCCAACAGGTCTTGCAGCTATCAAACTGGACAGGCTCTCCCACCCCCTGGCTGTATGGTTCTGGGACACATGATCCCAGGGGTGTAAAGTCCATTACCCATTCACACAACAAGGTTTCCCTTGAAGTGTGTCAGTGAGGGGCTATGCCTAATGTAGTTAGGAATGTAAAGTATTGTCTAACAGTACATTTATTATATGTTGTTATTTCAAGAGTATGGGAAGCTCAGTGAGTTTGGGGGTTCCCACCCTTTGCTTAGCCTAGCCTACACATAGAAATAAACTAAATAGAAATAGGCGGAAGCAACGTTAATGTCAACAGTGTAATGGTTACAGCATCTGCATAGTATCTGTGCATTCGAGGTTACAATCCCGATAAAGGCAGGGATGTTTATCATGTGCAAAAGTATACCTTAACCACAGCTTGCATATATAGGAAGTAATCATCTGTATAATAAACATTTGAATCACCCATATAAACCCATGTGTTCAGGAGAGTACAGTCAACAGAGAATGTAATGTTATGTCAGCACACAGTGAGATGTTATGTCACTGACATGTATATATCTGGAGTAGTTAGCAGATGTGGCCATGTTTGTGTGCACAGGTTATACATTACAAAGTTTATTTAACTGTGTTTAACCACTGCTATAATGTCACACAGACACTTTTAAACATGCTTACAACTGCTTAAATGAGCCTTATTCTGCAGTAAAAAACATTTGTAAAGCATCGCAGGTGTCGAACCCTGGAACATGCACACTATAGTCATGGGACGTACCATTAAGCCATCCCAGGTGTACATGTGTTTCATGGTCTTGAGACTACACCTTATACATACGCATTTCACTGTAATGGGACAGTGACTTTGTGTACATATGTACAGTTCATTGTAATGTACTGTAATTGGTTAACCAACACATTCCAGTCTACAGATGCATTATTGTTACAAACTAATATGAAAAATACATATATATATATATATATATATATATATATATATATATATATATATATATATATATATATATATATATATATATATATATATATATATATATATATATATATATATACATATATATGTCAGTGATATATATATATATATATATATATATATATATATATATATATATATATATATATATATATATATATATTAAACAGTTAAATCAATAGTCATATACATAAACAACTATGAACACACTACGTGACACAAAAGCACTTCAAAGGAATTGGAGTGTACACAAAACACATGCAGCTCTGGTATTATAACAATTAACATTAACCTAATTCACCATAGAAGGGCTGGTTGTTATGTATGTGAAGATTGGGGTGGGGGAGGAATGATGGGTAATGCAATCATGCATCAAGGAGGGCCTGGGTCGGATGTCCAATAAGTGAACTGGAGGGGCATACATGGAGTATGGGGACAATATAAAAAGGACACAAAGCAAGAACCTTACTCATTCATAATACACCCTGTCATGTCACATTGCAACACCTACTTTCACAAACATATGAACATTAACATGTATCAGACATATGTACACCAACTGACTGTCGCATTTGGTTTCAGTAGTGAGGAATGTCTGTAGTACAATGTATAAAAAATTAAATCTAGATGCAACACTGTGGTGTTCAT
>NC_056726.1:196670981-196790981 GCF_019279795.1 Protopterus annectens
TATATATGGCTGTGTCTGTGTATATTCATATATATATATATATATATATATATATATATATATATATATGTGTGTGTGTGTGTGTGTGTGTGTGTGTGTGTGTGTGTGTGTGTGTGTACACATCCCGTAGGTGTATATATATATATATATATATATATATATATATATATATATATATATATATGTAGTTATGACAGTTGTACAGCTGTAGACTTGTCTTTGTTGTTTCACAGAGTACAGTACATTCACGGGTACTGTAAATATATACATAAAGGGACTGTCCCATTTGTTTTCAGTACTGTGGAACACCTGTAGTAGGATATGCATTATAGACTCCATGTGACATGTGTACAATCCAGATGGCTTAGTGGTATGTCCAGTGACCTCAATGTGCATGGTCCAGGGTTCAAGACCTGCAAGCCTTATTGATACTGTCAATTAGGACTGCATAAGGCAGTTGTAAGCAGATATAAATGTGTTTTCATGATAGTAAGCAGTGGGTACACACAGGTAACAGACATGTACAACCCACAGTGCACTTAGAATGCCCTTCTTTGACAATCCTGCTGATGTCACCCACCTACGAATACACCACAGGGATTGCTGCAACCTAGTAATCTCCATGACACGTGTTGTAACTGTGTAATCCTGTAGTGTGTTAAACTAGTTTGGTAGGTGTTCTAATCCCAGACAGGTCAACTGTGTTTGTGTATCTGCCTGCCTGCCTGCCTGTGAAAAAAACAATGCTTTCAGAGTATGCACACTCTTTAAAACCCACATAACCACCTTTGGCAATCCTGCTGATGTCACCCACCTAGAAATACACCTCTAGGACTACTGTAATCCAGTATTCTCAGTAGCGCGTGCTGTAACTGTGTATTGCTGTAGTGTGGTAAACTAGTTAGGAAGGGGTTCTATTCCAAGAGAGACCAACTGTATGCATGTCTGCCTGAGACAAGAACATTGCTTTTTAGAGTATGCACACTCTTTACAAATCACATGACTACTTTTGGCAATCCTGCTGATGTCACCCACCCAGACATACACCTCTGGGACTGCTGTAACCCAGTAATCTCTGTAGAGCATGCTGTGACTGCGTAATGCTGTAGTGTGATACATTAGTTAGGTAGGGATTCTATTCCAGGACATGGCAGGTGTGTGTGTATTTGACTGTTAGAGCCTGTGTGGAGGTGACTGTGAGTGTCTAACCACTGGACATGTTAGGGAGCGGATTTTGTAGTTTTCCTATATGGTGTCCATCTTATATGTCACAATGTCCACCTCACGAGGAGTACAGATGTCAGTCAGCCAAGGGACTGTGTTGGCAAGCCATACCCCTACATCTGGCAAAAGGCCTGGTGAACAAAGTATGCAACCCTACTATTACCCAGAATACATCCTGAACCCATGTGTCATACACAAACACACTTGCCTAGAATATCCCGCTATGTTGCTTGTACCCTGCACATTGATGACAGATAGTAGGCATGGTGTGATTGCAGTGGGCTGCAGACGGCATGGCACCCTGTACAGCAGTACAATAGGCACATAATTGCATTGCAGACAATGTGACTTTACTATGTTCCCTATCGGATGCCTGCAACATATGTGGTGCCATCAAATGTGATTCACAGAGGCCATACAATGCCTTACACATGTGCCCTGTATGGATTGATGCCACTGACACCAGGGAATACCTGTATCATGCTATCAATGCAGGTGCAGGGTCAACCTGCTGACTATAAGCAGGTTCTGCCACACCAGGCCAGTATTGGCATATCAGAGGATAACAGTCTGTGTACACAACATGTGACAACCAAACCAGGTACACATGTACATGTCACTGTACATTATTGTGGGACATGCACATCCCAGGCAATGTCCATGTCAAGGACTATCAAACACAGACATGGCATGCATTGCAAAGCTATGGCCATACACAATGGTAACCAGAATGGCAGGGCAGTTCATACAATACCCATCTGTGTGGGACATTGTTGACACTACACCCCTGTACCACACTGCACACCATTGTCGGGTGGCATGATGTCAAGGATTACCCCTCACCCAGCCTTGTACAGACATCTTGCACAGCCAACCACTACACACCCATGAAGCAATGCACACATGCATGTCAGTACTGGCACCTTGTGTCTGCGTGTGGGGTATAATGCTCCCAGCCACAGTCACTCCAGTATAACTCCCATTGGAATATGGACAGATGTCAAACACGTTCACATGCCCTAGCCCATAGAACCTCCGGATATCCCCTGTGGTGCATGTAGTACCTGTGCATTACTGCAGTGTGGCAAACTAAGTAGTTTGAGAATGTATTTGTTGGCCTGGCAAAGAGTGTCAATGTGAGTCCATTAGAGAGTGTGGTTGTGTTGACAATGACATCCGTTCATGTGGACAGCCATGTGTGCTACACCTAATGTATGTCTATTATATCTCTGTTGCAGATGTAGCTCACCAACACACATATATGTTCTTACAGCACACCAACATGTCAGCTTTGTGGCACATGGAGTAACTGCATGCATTTGTAATAGTAATGACTAGTCAGTCAGGGGTTTTAACCCCTGTACTTGTAGGTGTGTGACAGATGATGCTTAGGTTTTAGTCTCCAAGCCCTTTTCTGATGTACTTTGCCTCTGTCTGTCCCTCACACACAATCTCTGGTGGATGTGGAGATGTACACCTGCCCAGCAGCAGCTTGTGTATTGTAAGTGATGGTTATGATCAGGTGATGGCCTCTGCACCTATTGCAGTCCTCCTCTAGATGACTGCATTTGGAACAGCTGTGGTGATGTTCCCATAGCCATTTGCATGAAAAGACACAGTACAATATCTAGGAACATCATGTTAGTGTTTACCCGTGACAGTCGCTGTGAGTGGTACCTGGATTTGGTGTTTGGTAAACGGCATCACAGATGATATCTGGATGTTCCTCAAACAACATACACAGTGGGAAATAGCCTAAAGACAAGAGGGTGATGTGTCAGACATGACTACAGCATGTAAGTGTAGCTATGCTTCACTGAGACTATTGCCTGCTTAAAAAGTTGTGTCTGGTAATGGCTATTCTGCATGTTTTAAAACTGACAAAACAGTGCTCTGTTTGTGAGGGACCCCCATCTGTAGGGCCATCTGTGGACTGGTCAGTGTGTGGAACCATTTGTTTCCTGTGTTACTCACTGAACACACATCTGTGAACAGCAGGAGCATAGTGTGAGGATTGCAGCCAGTACATGGTGATAGTGATGAGTTACTGCCATCGCATCCCTGACTGGACATATGTCACATGAAACAGTGATATGACAGACACTGTCTGGGGTTCTCAGTGACATGCCAATAATGGGCCACTGTTCATAGCAGCAGTCACAAGTATTCACTTCACTTCACACTTTGTACAGATGTCATGCAGTATATATGCATGTGTTGTGCTCCCTCTGCAAATGTATACCATCTGTTGTGTTGGGTGGATGGCCATATCTATGCATGCTGTTGTAAGTAATCCTGAATGCCGTTGACTATTACTAAGCCATATATGTGTTTAAACTGCAACACCATAGACTGTATGGGTTTGGAGGTCCCGGCAGAACCTCCTGTCCCACTTCAGCTGGCCATGGCACCGGGTACCAGCACATCTGGGGCCCAGCCTTGGACCTCCACCTCTGTTGGCTCTGCACCACCTTCTGGTGGTACTGCCACTGAGGATGGGGCTTGTCACCCCTGGGAGCAGGTCCAGACAGGAACATGTCCGCTTTCGTACAGTCCTGGACGTGGTGAGTAGGGAGCTCAATAAGGGTTTTTTAGGCCAGATATGCCAGCTCAAGGGCAGAGTATCACATTTACAGAGTGAGGCTGCCCCCTCCTAGACAGCCCCCAGTTCTGCCACCTTTGCAACTGTTTTGGTGCAGTGGTGGGTGCCCATGGCTAGGGACCTCGTCCCACTGTTTCCATCTGGAGGCTCATGGGTTTGTGAATGCTGAACACCCCTCCCCATCTGAGGTATATCCCCCCCACATGTGTCATATACCGACCCTGTATGCTGTCTTGTCTGTCATCCTACCCTACCTATCCTCCACGAGCATACCTACTCTCCTTCCCCCACATACCACTCTCACCCTATATAAACAAAAGGCCAATCAGTTCCTATAACAACATTTGCCCCATACATAGCTGTCCATTTCACACAAGTGTCCACTGGACACATGTAACCCTTTTAATATATATCACAACATACTCCAGTTGTCCTCACCCTTGTCTCTCAGGCGCATGATCCTAGTATGCACATGACTCCTAAATGTTCCAGGTACACATGATGCCGGTGGCCCCATTGAACACACAACACTACCTGTCCCTCTATGGTTACCCCATTTACCTTTATCATGATGATGATGTCGCACACAGCAGCTTGCAAGAGTACTGTTCTCACATAATGATTGGACAGGAACTGTTGTGTTAATGTAAATAACATGCACAGAGTGATGTATATGGCCAACGTACAAATGTTTGCGTGTATGAATGACACATGTCTGTCTTAGGAAGTCTTGATATTACATAGGACAACACCACTACATAATACAGGCATTGCTGGTGTTTCCCTTTTCATTCCTTTGTAATGCTTTCTTGTCACATGGGATGTTCCTGATATATATATATATATATATATATATATATATATATGTATCTATATATATACATATATATATATATATATATATATATATATATATATATATATATATATATATATATATATATATATATATATATATATATATAGATATATATATAGATATATATATATATATATATATATATATATATATATATATATATATATGTATCTATATTCTGGACATAAACACTCACACATACATCTACATGATAGAATACATTTCCTATACTGTTGAATGACTGAGTTGGATGATATGTTTGTGATAAGGTCTGATGTCTGTATATCTGCCATGGCTTAGTGGCAAATCACAATAGCTGTGTGTGCAGGGTCATGGTTTCGAGCCTTGCAGAGGCTGTTTATTTTGTTGCTGGGCAGAACAAGGCCATTGGATATGGTGTGATTAAGGCACATTAAAGCAGTTGTGAGCGGGTGTGCATGGGATTGCGCAGTGCTAAGCAATGCTAACCTCTGGTTATAGTTTCTTACACTCAGTTAGCCTCTACATTGCTTTACCAGTGTAATACTCGCATACTGGTGGCCAAACAGGCTTATACCCGCTTGCTCCCGCACTTGCAAATGCACTGCATTTGGTGTTTGCATCTGACACTCACACCCCTGGGTGGGAGTGAGGACTACGGTATTACCTTGTGATGCCTATTACATCGGATTACATGCCTACAGTATCGGGAATGGCTGCCCATTAGGCAACAGCATGCCGTTCAACTGTACGGAATCCGCAGCCTGTCCAGAGTTTGATTCATATTATTGGTGTGTTCCTCTTACAATCTGCACCTGTCTGGATAATACATGGGAAATAACACTCTTCAATTCAAACAAGTAATTGGGTTTTGGAACCCACATCCTTCAGCCGAGTCATGCTACTGCATACCTAATATTCTATCAGCTTTCTAAGGTTGTCAGTGGAATATGTGCTTTCTGTCCCTATCAGACCTCTCATACGATTCGGGAAAAATATAAACTGAATCAGGGACATGGCATAACAAGGGACACATTTAAATTATTGGTGCTATTAACCTGACACATTGACAGACTCAGAACATATGAATTCATACACATTTTCTGAGGTACATGCTGTTTATGACTCTTAATTGTTGTTGTTATTCATTATGTGTAATTCACCACCTTTCCTCCAAATGTCCCTAGTTTTAGGAGGGATTAAGTGGGACAGAATTAGAAATTGAGTCGAAATCAGGGATGTCCGTGGAAATTGGGGACAGTTCAGAGGTATGGTCCCTATTTGTTCCCCCAATGGTTTATGTCCTGTTCAGTGGATGTGCTCTTAGGGGTTTAAAGGAATGGGTATCAGCTATGCCCATTTTGGAATATTACTTACATCCCCAGGGCAGTCACTCCTCTACACCACTCATCCTTACCGTGGGTGCAGGTGAGGTATAAACACACCACCACTACACACTGCCCACTCTCCCCATGTTGGGACACATGTCATACATTGTGTCAACCCATGGGTTATCAGGCTTGCACAACCTACTGGTCCATGTACATCTTCAGCCTGGCTTGATTAATCATTACCGGGACTGCCCCAGATCATTAATTTTTGGTGTCCCACAAGGGACATCAATGTCTATGTTTCAAGATTAGACCTGGCAGGTCTCTCCCACTGGTAGTATCCTGCCAGTGGTCTGGGAAGCAGTGGTGTGTTTACCTTTATTGTGTGTCTGTATGTCTCACTGGCCTAGCTGGAGGGGTGGGGGGTTGATGCTACGTGTTACACATTTGTTTATTGGACCCCTCATCCCCATATGCACAGCCTGTGAACATGTGTTACTTGTAACTGCTATATCATATCCTAGCTATATACATGTGTATATTTACAGTTACATATATATATATATATATATATATATATATATATATATATATATATATATCTCACAACATATGGGTCTATGGGTGTCTGCATATGTATATATTTATATGTGGGTATATATCTGTATTCTGTCTCTGTATGTATACATTTGTACTACGGACAGGGAGACGCTTATCTCTATGTCGCTATGGGTAGATAAACACACACACATACCTCTACATATATACTTCCACATCTGATTATTCTGTTCCTTGCCATATAGATTACACTTTGCTGCAGTGGGACTCGTAGTGGGTGTGGTTGCTTATTGGGCAACGCCTCTGCCCAGTGAACGCATTCGCTTACATCCCTAGGGCTGTCCATATAGGCCCACATCAGCCAACACCTGCACACCTAGACCCATAAGTAGCTACCCATAGTTCCCCAACCCGCACCTCCTCAACAGCACCCATCCTTACTCTGGGTCCTGGTCTGTTCTGGACACACCACTACACGCTGCCTACTCTCCACTTCATGGGACCCATTTCATACAATTGTCTCAGCCCATGGGTCATCAGGTTTTCCCACCCTTGTATTCTGTGTATGTATACACCCCAGCCAGAATGTTAGGTCTATCACCTTCTTTTCGTCTTGCCAATTTTTGGGGTGTCCCGCAAGGGATGCTCCTGTCTATGTTCCAAGATTAGAATTCAAAGGTGCACTGTGTATCCCCCCAGTTGTATCCTGCCTGTAGTCTGGGGAGCAGTGGACTCTTTACATTGTTTGTGTGTATGTTTCCCATGTCCAGCTAGGGGGGAGGAAGGTCATGCTACGTGTTTCATGTTTCTTGATTGGGCTCCTCACTTCCATTGGCATAGCCTGTGAACATATGTCATTCTTGTGTGCTGTTTCCTATCATAGCTGTATATCTGTGTATATCTACACACACACACACACACACACACACACACACACACACACACACACACACACACACACACATGTATATGTCTGCAACCATACATATATATATATATATATATATATATATATATATATATATATATATATATATATGTGTCTGTAAAGCAATACATACCCCGCGCAAGCACACTTACACATGCTTACTGGTGTTTATATATGCTTGACCTGTTTACTAGTGCCTTATTCATTATGACACTGACAATTCACTACAGTTAACTTTTAATTGATATTTTGCAGGTTATACAGAGGACAGATGTCACAATATGTTCATGTACAGATTACTGATGGTAAATGGTATGTGATACAGTGGGATTCTGTACGGGAATGTCTGTTCGTTAGGCGGTTGCTCTAACAAAAACACTATTGCTGTGCTGCTATATTTGCATATATCCCCATATACCCATGGCTCCTGGTTCCCCAAACACACACCCCAATGATTCCCTAATACTGCAGTCATCCATTCTCCAGTCGGATTTGGGGTGTATCCACACCACTACACATTGGCCATTCCCTACTCCTATAGACCCATCCCATCCGTTGACTCACTCCATGTATCCTCAGAACTCCCAAACGTTTAGTCCACAAAGATTGGTGACATGAGCGACCAAAAGAATACTATTCGCAATTTTGTGGTTTTCCCACATGGGGCATGCATGTGATTATGTCAAGATTAGACTCTATACTTCATTACATCCTTACTCCCGTTAACATGACACTGCGATAAATTAATAAGTGTGACTATGTGGTAATGCACACGTTACACATGGGAGTCTAATTATGTACATGTTCGGCATATTTCTTTTACAAATAGACCAGTTTAGTAATTGAGGTTTCTGTAGCAGGCAGATCACAGGAATGATTCCATGTGTGGGAAAGTCTTCACATTTGATTATTTTCAACACAGCACTGATTTCGAACATTGTATACACTTCTGCATTTTAGCAGTTTCGTCCTTCTTCTGCACAACCTATTATTCTATCTACTGTCAAGGTTTGTAAGGGCACATTCATTTTATTTATGTCTGCAAATGGAATGAATGTGTTACAGAGAATGTACTTCTACATATTGATGTCTGCATGTGTGTATACATACATACTTATAATTAACTCACTGCCCTCCAAGGGGTGGTCCAGTTAGAACCAGCCCATCCAACCCTGGCATGCCTGGCTCCATAATTTCATACCCATAGTTCCTCCATCCCACCCGTGTTCAAAATATATGCATACCATCCATTGTTCACTTGTTATCGCAGCCATGACACACCTCCACACATTGCCCTCTCCCGAGCATTAGGAATCATACACGTATGTTGTCTCAACCCATGTATTCTCAGGCTCTCCCACCATTTAGTCCTTGAACATACCTGCCCTTGCTTGTGTAATGGTCGGATGGCCAATCATCCTATCAATTGTTGGGTAGTCCCACCAGGGACTACCCTCTGTGTGTAAAGTAGACTTAGCAAATCAACAATGTTACTCCCACTGGTAATATCCTACCTGTAGTGTGAGTAGCAGTGCTTTACTCACTCCTGCCCAGCTGAATATGACATATGCTGACAGCGCTATATAATACTGGGGTTGCTGTTAATTACTTTCTCATTCCTTTTTTATGCTTTATTGTTACGTCGTTCTTTCTTCATAGATATATGTAGGTATGTATACATATATATATATCTGTATATACTTATATACATTTCCTATGCTGGGCACTGCTTAGACCCACGCAAGTGCACTCACTTAGACTTGCTTACTGGTACTTATATGTGTTTACTGCTGCTTATTTGTGCTTACACCTGCTTACTAGTACTTTATTCATTATGACAGTGCCACTTTGCTTGAATGATATTAAAGTTAAATATCTCATGCGATACTCTTATGTTGGTTTTGTGGCAAAACGACATTCACTCCACATGGAAAATGATATGTCCTATTGTTGGGCTTGAACCGTGAATGCCTGTTTGTTAGGTGGATGCTGTAAACACTACACTAGTGACACTTGCGTTGATTCCGCATGTTTTTCTCTATTTGAATGAATATGATGTGTAAGCTATGCTTGGCGGAAGGCAGTGATACGCAGACACGCTGCGCTTTGCTTACACCTTCGATATTGCAGCAATTCGAATGTGGAATAGGGACACAGGGACAGGGAATCTAATTGTGAAAGTTCTAGGGACAGGGTTCAACATTCTACTATGTGCTTGTGTATTTACTACTTCGATTTTACTTCACTGTTTGTGGACACTCTTGCATGCTTAACAGATAATTCGGTATCCACATACACTGAATTACTGACTTACTATTAGGGGCGGGCTCTACTAGTAGGCATAGTAGGTTTTGTAAGTGTCGGGGCATGCTTTTGCCTCTTTAGAGCACTTGTACATGCCCCCTGCACTCGCACACATTTACTGTTCATGTTGATGGTGCAGCGCGCCCTCATATATATTCATATGGTGCTGCTGCTCCATCTGTAGTGAGGACTCTCGGCGCAAGGCTTAAACCGTCCTTGCGCCGAGCTTCTTGAATCCCGGGGTATATGTACACACACGCACACGCACACACACACACACACACACACACACACACACACACACACACAACTATATGCAAGAGAAAACACAATGTATATGAACATCATATTAATTCACTTTTCTACACAGTTACATAGATATGCAATTACTTGTATATGCTACTGGTATCCAGCATACTGTTATAGATAGTTGCAGCTGGCAAACAGCTTTTTGTGCTCAGAAAATAACATAGTTATGGACAACACACATAGTTAGAATAATATGCATCATTACCCACAGGAGGTACCCACACCATGTATTACAACTGAAGTTTTGCCATGTGCATTAAAAAGATTCTTTCAAAAGGAAGCCACACAAGTGTAGGCAGGATCACAATATACAGGTTGCATCTTTCATGCAAGAGTTTTCCTCATTGTTAATACATGGCAGGAGCCCTATAGTTATGTACATATAAAATAGTCATGTACATATAAAACACAGACCTTCAGTGGATGCGATATAATAGATAAGTAGATATATCTCGTTTTTAGGCAACTGCAGTATCCCCTCTTATTGCTGTAATATGCCTGCATATGTGCATGTCTATGACATATAGACACCAAATTTAGCATTCTAATACCATACATCACTACTGGACCTCAGTAGCATGCAATGTTTCAGAGTTTTATTCTCTGCAAAATGCTTACCTTGCCAATGTCTGGTATCACATGGTGCCAATATTCACAAACACTTGTGATGCAGTAATATGTGGGGGACGTTGTGAGTCTTACAGCACAAGCTAACAGCATTAAAGCATTGGAGGAAGCTATGACAATGACCTATATATATATATATATATATATATATATATATATATATATATATATATATATATATATATATATATATATATATATATATATATATGTAGCCCAGCCACCTGTAGGATCTGGTGGGGAAATGAATCATGGGGCTAGGCCTGCTCAACTCTATGTGAGGGACTGGCATGAAACAGGTGGTCCTCATGGTCCGGGGAATTGGTCAAGACCAGAACCATGAATATCATCTGGATTAAGCTATGGGCAGAACATGACAGAGGTATTGCAACTTTGGAGGGGGATGGACATGCAACTAAAGAGAACTTATGCTTAGCAACTCACATCTCCTTTCTGAATAATGACAGCACATAGGGTAGAGCCTCCTAGCACTCTTTCATTCCATCCTGTATGAGCATCAGTGATAGTTCCCAAGCTTTTTCTTCTTTTGTACCCAGTGGGTGATCTCAATCACCTGAGTTACAACTGAATAATTGTTATCTGGACAAATGCCTACACCAGCCTATGTAGCCTCCATGGATTTGCCAAAAGAAAAAGTCTTGTTGAGGAATACTCATATGATGCATAACATTTATTTGTCTATTTAGTTATTTAGTTATTAATGGACATTTGTTTACCAGGAAAGTTCAACTGGATAATGTTATCCTTTTTCATTGTAGGCACTGGAAGAAAAGCTCCACACATATAAGAGCAGAAGATACATGCACATAGGTGAAAAACTTTTATCATATTACAGTACACTGTAAATACATAGATTAATACAGATATTAATTCACATATAACAGGCAGAATAGTGCACATATAGCATCAGTAAAACAAGATAAGTATAAGGTCACATAGCACTGAAATGCTTTGACATGTTATAAGTGAGAGAGTTTATTACTCACTCATAAAACAAATGTCAGAGTGGAACATTGAAATAGTGGATAAGGAAGACAGGGGAAGAGTGAGGAATTAGTATTTGTTAGAGGCGATATGTGGAGCAGATATGGAAGAAAGGAGAAATAAAGAGGGAAAGTAAGATTAAGCGTAAGGGAAATAAATTAAAGGAGGGATAGTGTGTATATAGGTGTTAGAGGAGGAGGAGCTGAAATTACTAGCCAGGAGAGCAACATATACATAGTCAGGAGTCAGAGAGAAATTCTTTTAGTTGCATCTTAAAAAATGAATATTATATATTACCCTGAATGGAGCAGGTATTGTATTCCAGACTTCTGCTACAGAGTATATACCGGCTTCAACTGCAGTTTTTGTAAGGTTGACAGATGTCAGGTACATTTCTGACAGAAGACCAAAGGTGACAATTTGGGATGTGATGTTGAAGAATGGCACCAGTAGCTGGGCAGGAAGTGGGATTATATATATTTTTATATATTAAGAGAAGCTGGGTATAATTTAGCTAGTGGTGTAATTCTAGCCAATTTAGAGTTTTAAGAGCAGAACAGTGATGTGTTCTGCAATTTGTATTAGATGCAAATGTAGCTACCTCACTGCAACACTGTTCTAGTTTAGATTTTAAGGTGGCCTAAAGGTTACTCAAGATAAGAGAACCATATAAAAGAGATGGAAGTAGGTATGTAGTTGCAAGAGTGAATCTCGTGGATGCAATAAGGAAGTTTTTTTTGCTCTGTATACCTTTTCCTCATCTTTTTGTGAATGGTTTTTATATTGCCCTGTATGTGGAGGTCATATATGAGGCTGTCATCTATTGTAAACTCTAGCAGTTTAGTATGGGGCACTATTTCAACTGGAGTCTTGATTAGGGATATGATTTTAAAGTTATGTTTCTCACGGGTAAGTGATTTAGGGGAAAATAAAAGTAGTTTGGCTTCCTTGCATTAATAAGGAGTCGTTTTTTACAGAACTAGTTTTCAATAGAGTTAAAGGCACGTTGTGTTTTCTTTTTAGATTATCCAAAAGGCAGATAAGGGTGGGATCATCTGCATGCTAAGAATACAGCATCTGTGGAACAGATGACATCCCGGGCTGTGTACTACATGAACTACAAAATGAACTGGCACGTCACCTAAGTGTCATGTTTAATCATAGCCTCACCTCAGGCTTCATGCCCACTGAGTGATGCACAGCTACAATTATCCCACTCCACAAGGGGGGATCCACCTTGGATCCCAGGATCTACCATCCCATCAGTCTTACAAGCCTGATCTGCAAGGGAATGGAACGCATTATCATGGAACTTATAAACAAAGACATTGGCAACCTTCAAACACTGGACCCCACCCAGTTTGGGTTTGTGAAGGGCTGATCTTGTCTCCTGAACCTGATTGACTTCTTCGAATCAGTCTCCAGAGCAATGGATGAGGGTAAGGCGGTCCACACAGCCTATCTGGACCTCGCTAAGGCCTTTGACACCATCCCCCACTCTGGAATCATAGATAAACTTACTAAGCTGGGCATTAATCCCTATGTCACTTGATGGGTTGCCAACTGGCTTACTGACAGAACCCAGACTGTAAAAGTAGCTGACTCTAAATCCAGCTCCAGACAAGTGACAAGTGGAGTACCTCAGGGTTCAGTCCTGGGACTGCTCTTGTTTGGCATCTACTTCTCTGAAGTACAGGCCAACACTGAGGGACTCTGGCTAACAAAGTTTGCAGATGACTGCAAACTGGGAGCCATTATTGAATCCCCAAATGATGTGGATATTCTACAAAAGGGCCTTACAGAAACAGATGCTTGGTGCCAGAGCCATGGGCTCAAGCTTAATGCTAAGAAATGTATAGTTATCCCCTTTGGGAAAAAACATGTACCCATGAATTACCACATTGGTGGCAGTACACTAAACTCTGAAAGTGTAATGAAAGACTTAGGGACAGAGGTTTACAGTGGTCTCACCTTTGATAATCACATCGCCACAACAGTCAGGAAATCCTTCTATGTGGCACAACTCATCACTAAGGGCTTTTCATCCAGAAAAAAGGAGGTCATTGTCCCACTGTACTCATCCCTCATTAGACCCATTATAGAGCACAATGCCCCATTTGGTATGTACCTCACAAGACATCTGCTACAGCTGGAAAGGCCACAGAAACACTTCATTAAAAGAATCACAGGCCTAAAGCAGATGCCCTATGCTGACCGTCTAAAAAAACTCCAGCTATACTCTGTGGCATATTGTCTACTCAGAGACAATCTCTGCTTAACATACAAGGCCATGTCAGACTTGAGATGTTGGACATGCTCCACTTAAAGAAATCCCAATCCTTCAGAGCCACATGCTCCAGGAATATAAACCTTGTCATCACAATGAACAAAACATGCTGGAGGGATATGTTCCTGACCCAGAGATTCCCCATACTCTGGAATAGACTGCCCATACACGTCCAGAGCACCTCCTTGGCCCTCTTCAAAAGGAACCTTGATGATTGGATGGGAGATAGGAAATTCACCCCAGGGATCACATCAGTCAGCCTGCTAGACAGGGGTCCAGGGAAGTAAATATTGTGGGAAGAAATATCCAGGGAACTGTTATGGCTGGGCTTGTATAGGCCCTAGGGCCGATAGCCTAGTACCAGCCTATGAACCTATGTTGTATAGAAGTATGAAGAATGTTTATAAAGATAGTACATAGAAAAGGAATAATGACAGTATGAAGATTGTTTACAAGGACATTAAATAGAAGAGGACCAAGGATAGAGCCTTGAGCGACACCTAAGATGATGAGTAGATAAGGGGAGGGGTAGAATTCCCATTTGACTGCATGACAGTGCTCTGACAAGTAATTATTATCCCACAGAAGAGTACGTTGTGGGATACCCATTTGTGGAATATTGTAGTAGGAGGTCTTTATGAGAGACAGTGTCAAAAGCTTCAGCTATGTCTAGGAATAATGAAGATAAAAGTTTACCTCTATCCATGGCTTTATTTATGATATCCGTAAAGGTTAGGAGGGCAGTTAGTGTGCTATGGGCAGGTCTAAAACCATGTTAAATATTGATTAGAAGTTTTTCATAGGAGATTACGAGGGTAATGGCTTAAGAGCCCTTACAAACCTTGCCAACATAAACTGATTTTACTCGATATGTAAGTAGTAGTAGTCTAGCTATCCTTGCTAGCCATTTTAAGCCTAGCCAATTTCCCTTCTAAGGTGAGAATCAAATTCTGGACCTTGTGTTTGTGAGGTAAACACCTTAATCATTCTGCCATCCCCCAACCTCTGTAACAGGTTGTTTGAGTTGTTTATGAGCACCTTTTTTCCAATATTTTTGAGGGGGAATAATATGGCAAAGGGTTAAAGTTGATATCTCAGTAGAGGTTCCAACTTTGTGGAAAGGGATGATATACCATTTTTTCCAGATGGTAAGAATATAGGATTCCTGTACTTATCTGTTAATAAGGGTTGGGGACTGGATATGTAATACCACCACAGCAAGTATAATAGCACAGACCTGGCAGACATGGACTTTGCAGGTGTGTCTAAATATCACATATAGTTAGAGAATCACGGAGAATGCTCCTGCAGGATATATATATATATATATATATATATATATATATATATATATATATATATATATAAAGCTGTTATCTGTTAATATGCCATAGTCTGAGCATTATGAGCATGTGCATGCACAGTGTTGAACAATGTAACATTTAAAGTGATGTGCAACATCAAATCAGTAGTGATTCATGTACATAGTACTGTGATGTATTGTGAAACTGTAACAATACATTCACATACCTCTCCTGAACAGTACCAGAAGCTACATTATCCCTTATTGGCTTTGTTATATTTATAAAATGCAGTTATATGAATACGAAATTTGGAAAATAGCATTTGAAATTGGGGTTATTGTATTACTCGATTATCCACGAATACTCATACTTGCAGAAAAAGTTTATATGATTAGATAACAGTAAACATGCGCTATACAATGTACTGACAAGAGTAGCATACACAGGTAGCAAAAATATATGTGCAACATGCATTGGGCACCAAAGAAAATAGCAGCAATATGTGAATGTACACCACTGCATTAGGATACTTTCTAGGAAATAGACTCTGTGTCTTTGTATTGGCATGGTATTTGTGCAGTTAATGGGAGTGTGCATTTATTAGTGAATGTATTTAAAGCAGCTTTGTAATTCTGTAATGTCCCTGATGTAGTAATTGTTAAAAACGGTGTTTGCATTTGTTGTTTTGCTTGGATCCATTGTTGTGGCAGGCAGATTCAAAGTGATGATGGTGCAATTCACACATCCATTTGGATTTGCTATAGCTTGATATATAGATGCAATAGAAATATGTTTAGCTATAATTTACATACTAAACATGAATCATTGTTAGATATATGTATTATACATGATCTATTAACATGATTGTAGCCTAATGAGCATTCAGAGTGCACTTTGATGCAACTATACTATATTATGCACACTCTGTATAGGCTTGCAATGCTGCCACCACAATTGAAATGAATATTGCATGTAGTCAAATATGAATATAAATTAAAAATCACATATTTTTTGTCAACATAAGGCATTTTATGCATTCTAGTTAGGCTATAAAAATCTCTCCACTCATGTTCTTTATGGAGAGTCACAGTGGTTAAATATCTGTCTGAGATGTCTAAATAAGTGGTTACCATAGCAAACAAGACAGATGAAAAACAGTTACAATCATGTTAGAGTTATAACCAAATGTATATAAAACATTGAAGCACCAATTAAAAAAATGACCTTAAAATTTCACCAGTAATGAGCATTATACATGTGGTAAGTCAAAGTGGACTTGTACTATATGTGTGAGGTATGTGTACTTACTGTTGTATACCCTTAAACTGGTAACACATCATGATAACTTAGATAACTGATGTTTTAAGAACATTATTAAAGCTATACTTCACAGACCTCTGGGTAATATGCATATCAATGGTGGTAAGATTCCTAAACTCTGTACTAACAGAATGCCAATTATTACCCAGAGGATTAAACCTAACTGAGTTTTGGTCACATGGCATCAGAGCTCCTTATTATAGCACTGTTTTTCACAACTGTACTACAACACCAAGTAAGGTTAGAAGAGCATAGGGGCTTTGGAATTAACCACCAACATAAACCAGGATGGTATACAAAATGAAGATGTAATTACTAGGAAGATGTCAAGCAGTTTTGTAACTTCATTTTGCTTAGAAGTCAAAGCAATTTAAGTCATAATGAAAAGAAACTGGAACATCTTTTGTGATGGAACCAGATGTGTTAGAAAAGCTAGGTAATTCAACATCCTTCATTTATAGAAAGAATGGAGACTTAAAACAAATTTTAGAAATGGAACCACAGATCTGTAGTCGATCTGGTGGTACATTTAAATGTGAGAGTTGCAATTATTGTAGATATATTGCAACAGGGACAGAATTTGATGTAGGTTATTTTAAGGTTAAGACTAAGGGTAGATTCAATTGTAACTCAAAATCCGTAGTCTATTTGACTAGTTGTGTAGTCTTCCCAGCATATTATGTTGGGAAGATGGACAGAAAATTTAAAGATGATTTATGAGCACATTTATCACATTAGGAAAAAGTCACCCTTTAATGCTTTGGCTAGGCACTGTTCTGAACATCCAACACACCACTTCCTATTTAGAGTAATTTGCCAGGTTGCAGTGAATATAAAAGGGGGTCCTTACCATTTAATTTTGGAAAGACAGGAGTTGATGTGGCAATTGAGACTCAACTCCTATAACCCTCCAGGTTTAAATGAAGTAACTTCTATTGCCTGTATTTTAAAATTAAAGAACTTAATGCGCTAAATAAGTCCTTAGTTAAGCCTTACGGCTTGTTTTATTGCCCCATTTGTTGCACAGCGAAAGTAAGTAGATTATATGTTTTATTTGATTATAACTGTTTAATTCTGAAACTGTAGTTCTTAAACAAATGTTTTTAACAATTATTTGAGTTGTATGTATTGTCAAATACCTTGCTAGGAATACCTTGCTAGGAGTACCTATGCTATTTACAGTAAGTGATACACAATTCATTTATGTACATTTATTTTTATTTTAGTATTTCCAATATGTGTTAAGAGTAATTTACTGACTACTAGACTTCAACTGGATATTGTGTTTTTATACACTATATGTGCATCTACTCACTTAAATTATTAATGTATTTAAATATTTACACTTTTCATTACTTTTTCACTGTTTTTCTATTTTACTACATGATTTTTTGCTGACATCATGTTCACCACTTAATGACTAACTTAATACCATTGGTAAATGATTTTTTGAAACCACCATGTGGTATGTATTTAAGTGGAGTATTTGTGTTTTTTTCTAAAGGCCTGAAGAAGTCTGCTATTTAGAGACGGAAAGTGCTTAACCGTTATTTGCTTGTATTACCATTATTTGCTTTATTTCTTGTATCTACAACACAATTAATTTGTGTTTCTACGTTTTTCTACATATTGTAGACTTGGTGTTTTGGGTCAATGTTTGTTTTTTAAGTTTATGTTTGAATTTGTCCTTGGATTAATCAAACGAAATGTTTGAAACCTGAATCACATAAAATGTATAAAAAAGGGAAAAAATTAGCGTATTTTTTTGAAAATGTACTACTTTTTCACATTTACTAAAGCTATTTGAAATATCCAAAGTATGCAAAGTATTGGCAAGTGTGTGGAGTATTATAGTACATTTTTTTTCACAGAATACAGTTATTTTGAAGCGACTGCTGTGCAGTTGAATATTATTACAAGTACCTGGTGTATAAGTTTGAACATAATTACAAGGGCCAGGTTAGTACTGTGTCTAAAAACAACTTATTGGCTTGACAAAAGGATTTTGCAGACCAAGTCTACTTTTGTTTGATAACAATAGTGCAGAAAATTGGGGAGTGTTTGAGCAAGAATATGATATTTTCATACAGGCTGCTTTTTCTGACAAAGACACATGTACAAAGGCATTTATTCTGCTTAATCTAACTGATTCAGAAGCCATTGATAGAGAGCATTCATTTGTGTATGCACCTGTTGTGTTTGCAGGGGAGGGGGAGACTGCCATATTGTGGTAAAGGCTGAAATGCGAGAAGACCCTGAGTGACTAAAATGTAAATTTAGTGAAATGTGCAACCCTCAAACAAATGTTACAATGGAAAGGCACATATTTTACATAAGAGATCAAAAGCCAGATGAAACTTTTGCAGCATATATAACTGACTTGAGAAACAAGACAAAAATGTGCATATCTGGTGTTCTGATAGATAAGTTGATAAAAGACAGGCTTGTGTGTGGTATTAAACATGATGCAGTGAGAAAGATTTTTCTTTGAGACAGTGATTTAATGTTAAACAAGGCTACAGAGATTTATCAGATATATGAGCTCACAGAAAAGTACACAAATATGCTTACAAATGATTAAAGCTTGCTTGCAGTGTCTTCCAGTGCTAATATTGATAGTATGCAGCATGAGGTTAAAAGATACAGGCCTATGGGCAGGACCACATCCTGGGCCTCCCTAGCAAAACCATTGGTTCCTATAAAACCCAGAACAGCTTCAGTAAAACCCAGGGCACATGCAGTAAAGCAGGGGGCTGACTCAGCAAAATCTGTGACAAGCCTCATAGTCAACTCTCATAATTGTGGAGGTAGCCATGAGCTCAAATGAGAAAAGTGCTTAGCTTTTGGTCAGCAGTGCCAGAAATGTAAAAAGTGGAATAATTTTAAAAGGCTCTGTAAATCTAAATGGGCACATTCTTTTATTTAAAAAAAGCATTCAAAGAGCAAGTTGATCAATTGGAAAGCTGCAGCCCTACTTTTTATGTTGATGGTGTGTCAGTGCTTGGTGAAACAGTCAATGGAGTAGATTTGTGGGCACACAGTGAAGTATTTTGTACTGTTCTGATTAACTGGAGACCTACAGAGCTCAAAGTAGATACTGGTTCAAAGTGCAATGTTATGTCAGCAGAAACATTTTCTAGAGTAAAAGCTGGAGAACAACTTAGTCTGGCAAAGTGTGTGAAGCTTTTTGTTTATGGTGGTGAAGAAATTCAAACCGAAGGCTTAAGTAGGGCTTTTATTTTACTCTGCTGGGAACAGCTATAACTTGCATTTTACGTAGTTAAGAGACACATGCAGTCATTATTAGTCCTTAAGGAAGTTAGAAAATGGGTCTGCTTTCATTTAATAAAGAAGTCCACCATGTAAGCATGAGTGATACCAGCTTGATGTTCACCCAAATATTTTTTCTGACTATGCTGATATTTTTGAAGACAAGTTATGTAGAAAAAATAGTTTGGGTGAAATCTGAGCTGGACGTTAGACCACAAGGTAAGTCCAGTTGTCAGACCAGCAAGGAAAGTTCCAGTAGCAATGCAGGACAGAGTCAAAGCTGAGCTAGACAGAATGGTAGACCTAGGAGTAATTTGTCCAGTAGAAGAACTATCTGAATGGGTATCCTCCATGGTGGTAGCTCATAAGAAAAGCTCAGATGATATTAGAACATGTATTGATCCAAGAGATTTGAGGAAAGCAGTAAGAAGACCTCATCATCCAATGCATACAGTCAAAGAAGTTTCTGCTTTTATGTCAAATGCCACTGTTTTTTTTTTCTGTTTTTGGATGCAAAAAGTTCATTTTGGCAAATTTTGCTTGATCGAAAATCTTCATTGCTAACCACTTTCAGTACACCATTTGGAATATATAGATGTTTGACAATGCCATTTGGGATACATTCTGCCACTGATGTCTTTCAGCGTACAATAGAACAATTTTTTCTGGCTATCCAGGTGCTATAATAGTGAATGATATTCTCATAGGAGGCAATGGTGAAGTTGAACATGATAGAAACCTCAGGAAAGTTCTGGAACATGCTCGTGAAGTGAATTGTAAGCTAAAATCCTCAGAAGTTTCAATTCAGGCTAAAAGAAGTTACTTATGTGGGTAATGTGTTTACCAGTTCAGGCTTACGTCCAGGTCCTTCCAAGGAAACAGCAATTCTTGAGATGCCAGCTTCTGACAATCCCCAGATTCACTATGGATCAGTGCCGGAGTTCTAGCAGGCAATATATCTGCTGTGCAATACAGGAACAGCCTGCAGGGGCGTGCACAAGAGCTCCTGCACTAATTTTGCATGGACAAGCCCTTGTATGCAAATAACCCCATTTACAGGAGAAATCCATGCAAATAAGGTGATTTTACTTTCCAGGAAGCTTGCGACCATCTGTGCAGGACTAGTGCAATCAACAGAAATGTACTTGGCTAGTAACCGAGTACATTTCTGCAAAATCCAAAATGGAGCTGTGACAGCTCCAAATAAAGGCTGCATATCATTGAGTAAGCATGCCAATGGCCAGGTATAAGGCCATTGGCATTGCAAACAAATCAAAAAATAAAAAAATCAACTTTTATTTTTTTTATCGCCAATCTCGGTTGTTTGAGCATATGGCAGTGGCATGCAAATGGGATCGGGGGGGGGGGATAATAAAATAAACCTAAAATAAGCATTCTAACTAAAATCAGTATTCTGTCATGCAAGGCAATAGCAAGGAGAAGACAATCTGGCCAGTGAGTAGTGGTTGCTAAGGGGAGGCTTAGTGTGAGACATGTAACTATGCATTAGCAGGCAATCCTATGCAAATGAGGGGAAGGATAGTGAATCCCAGTTTTCACCAGCATGTGAGTCAGGTCCCAACAGTGTAAGAGTTGGAATAGCCTGGTGCAAGCCTAGGAGTTAGGTGACATCATGGGGGGATATCAGGGTTACTGTAAGCAGATTAGAGCCTGTGGCTCAGGTTTGCTCCTAGCTTAGCAGAGCTTAGCTAGGGGGTGTGTCTAAACCTGTATAGCACTCTTTACAAAGCCTAACCAGGTGTGCGCACTGCGCAACAGGATTTACAGGAAGAAAAAATAGGGGAAACCTGGAAATAGCAGCAGTGTGCACATTTGAGCACTCTGTTTCCGTGTCGTGCACACGGGCTTAAACAGGAAGGCAATGGGAAGGGAAAACAGCAGTAGGAAGGTAATCAAGGAGAACTAGCTTAGCTGGCAGGTGAAATGTATCATTATCAGCCAATTACACAGGCAGCACACCAGCCCAGCCCAGAACACTACTATAAACTAAGCAAACACGTTCTCCTCTCGTTTTCCCACACTCTACACCACCGGTGTAAACAAGTGGGGAACTTTTAACACTCACAACAGCAAAATGATAGGGGCAGCAATAGCTATCACACAATTTGTGGAAGAGGCTGAGGGTGGTGAGGATATGAATGCTGCCGACCAACCCACAGTGAGGACATGGAGAAGAGTGTTCAGACCCAGGGTAACCTACCAGGGGCTACATGAGCTGGAGATAGTGGAGCACTATAGAGTGGACACAGACCTCCTACAGCAAATTGTTGAGCTGTGCCGGCCATGCCTGACACACAAAACTAATGGAGGGGAACCCATCCTAGTGGATACCAAGATATGTGTAGGCCTAAGAATACTAGCTACAGGTACCTTTCAAAGGCCAACTGGGGATATGATGGGGATTTCACAGGCATCATCATCCAGGGTACTTCACCAGTTCCTGGATGCCATGTCAGCACATGTCGGTGAGCATGTATATTCCCCAACACCCGTGAGGCGTTGGCCAGCAATATGCATCTTTTCCACCAAATAGCAGAATACCCTGAGGTAGTGGGTGCAATAGACTACACGCACATACACATCAAAGCAGCACCCAGTGAGCAAGGTAGGGTCTATATCAATCACAAGGGCTTCCCCTCCATCAATTGCCAGGTTGTGTGCGATGCCCAGGGCATAAAAATGAATGTATGTGCTGGCTGCCCTGCAAGCTATCATGATTCCCAAATCTGGCATCTGATGCAGCTGTACCAGAGATTTGCCAATGCGGACATCCCATATGGTCACCAAGAGGGGGATGCTGGATATGCACTGGAGCGGTGACTGATGACACCCATCAGAAATGCACACACACCCAAACAAGAACTCCACAATGAGGCACACACAGAAACAAGAATCATAATAGAGCATATATTTGGGATGCACAAGTCACAGTTCCAGTGCCTGGACACATCCGGTGAAACCTTACAGTACTCACCAGCTACATGTACCCAAATTGTCCTTGTATGTGCCATGCTATACAATATGATCCTGCAGAAATAGCTGCAGAAGGAACAGCATGGGACAGGGTCACACAGCCTCCCATCATTGCCAAGGCCTGGACAGGCACAGAGTGACTCGGAGGAGGAACAACCTGAGCCTGCCCTAGTAGGCAGAAGGAGGCATGCCCAGTATGCAGACCTCCCAACCGTCCCTTCCCGAGTGGCACCACTTCATTCATTTCTTTTGCTTTTTTTTTTTTTTTTTTTTTTTTTCGCTGTTGGTGCTGGCGCTGGTGTGTGATGATAGTGCCCGTTTCAGTCAGGATTGAGCTCCTTGGGCTCACGTCATCATTCCCGGCTGGCAGCGTGCAGTTGCTGCTGCGAGGAAAAACTGCTTTGCCTTTGCCGCCAAACGAGAGTGAGAGAAAACGAGAATTTGAAAAACTTTTTTGCCGCCCGCTAGTGATGAGGACTTAAGCTGCTTTCCTTCCCGTTCATTTTTAGTCTGCTGCTGCCTGTGAGAGGATTCAGAAGGGACTTGCTGGGACTATGCTGCCAAATGGCTGTTGCTTGACCGAGCTGCTTTGTGGCTTTGCTGCCGTTCGTGCTGGAATTGGGTAAGTCCTAAAATAAATTAGAAAATGTTTTCAGATGTGGAGACTGTGTTCATAAAAAGGATGCCATATATATTATGAACAGATGTTCTATGAAGCAGCACAAGATGACGTTTATCTCGGGGAAATGTTTGGAAGGTTAAATTTATGCACAGTTGCACACATAACTTTGTTAAATTTTATTCCACTGACAGGCTAGTTTCAATGTATGATACCTCGTATGGCACACCCGGTTTACTCAATTCCGTCAGAGTAAATCACATTTAAATATTACTACCAGCCGTTTATTTGTGTGTAAGAAATTCAGACTACCTGTAATACCAGACATCTCTGTTCTTGCAAATCATTTTACTGTGAATATTAAATGTCTAGTGTAAAATCATTCATAAGACAGTGTATACTTTAACTCTGGACCAGGATTAAAAAGTAAACATCAGAGCGTCAACATAATACGTTTAAAGAAACCTAACACTTACCAACAACCTTTTGTATTACAGAGTTTCACAATTGCATATGTCCAAAGTAGGGCATTAGCTGCTGAAACATGTGATTTTGTGGGTCAGTTCACATGCTAACTAAATGTAGGTAGTTTGCTAGTAAATGTAATACAAACTGTTGAAGAATTTATATACTATTTTATACCACATTAAAGGTTTCTAGATGTGATCCTTCATTTTTTTCTATTTTGTGATTATTACAGCATTAAGAATTCCTTTGACAAAGACAACATGATGATTATCATTATGTTTGCAAGACATAATGGCTGAATAAGGACTATCCTTAGAAAAGGGGTTCATTGTCAACATTAATACATTAACTAGAAATACTTCATGCAGTAATGGTATGAATATCTGTATTTATTTATAATCTAGTAAATTTACTAAGCAGATGTGCTAATTGTCAGTGAAGATGCAAGAACACTGGTCATTTGTCTTACTTAGGGGTCCCTGTTGTAAACTCATACTACCATAACATCAAATTCAAATGGCAGAATATTGCTGCATAAAACATTGAACCAGCTTTTAATAGACAAGCTGGTATTTGTTGTTTTCGCAGTGTAGATTGATGTCAGAGTTGGTAAATATAAAATGCACGGATAGTGGGGGATGTAGCAGGCTTGCCCACTGCAAAAAAATGTTTTTGTGTTAGCAACTTTTTGACCAAAATCCAGCTCAAAATTTTGTTTGGCGATATTTTGGCATTCAGTAGTATTGCAATTCAATATTACAACACAGCCCTTATTGCTTAGAGTCATACAGGAAGAAAACAATGGTTGGAGAAATCAATTTCAAGAGTACAAAATGAGGACTGATACCAACCTCTAGCTGTAATAATCTGTGCTGTCAAATGAGGTTTGCCTGTATTATACAAGGAATATAATTTAATGAAGTCAGGAAGGTGTATCAAAGAATGCATGTGTGTTTCTTGTTTTGTGTACAAGGGGCCTATGATTTGAAATCAGTCCAGAGGTAATCTTTATCCATCACTGGCCAGATGCATTTTCTTTGGATGTGGTGTGGGTTTCAATGCTGTTTCAGGGGCAGAGGAGTTTTAATGCCAAGTTTATTTTCATTGTGAGATAGTATTGCTTTGTTTCGCAGGTACCTATTCATGTTTGTGCTATAAAATGTAAAAATAAAATCCAAATAATGATTGTAGAAGTAAAGCAGTATGCGCACATTAGTGTTTATAGTAAATGGGGTGAAATAGCCATGTGATGGGACATTGGAATGGCTGCAATTGCCTGTTCTTCAGTTTGCATTTGAAAGTTGTTATCCCACAATTCCATTGGGGTGGGTGGGGTTATGTAATTATGTATGCAAATTTTACGTTAATCACCGTACAGATTTGTACCTATTTTTCATGGGCCTTGTCCAGATTTTTGATGATTCCAGGTTGAGAGGTATGCCAGTATGCCCTGGCCTTGGCAAAGAGGCAACACACAGCGCACACACTGACGCGGGAGGGACCCAGGGAATAAAACCTCTCTCTGACTCTCACATACAGTAGAAGGGATGCCAAACATTACACTACATGTGCCTAACCATGTGTAGTGAGTGTACAATGTGCATCTGACATAGGCAGCCCTGCAGCACCACCCTCAATACTGGGACACCCATAAGGTAAGTGACTCACACATGCCAGTCAGGGGGGGGGTCACATACCCAACAACAGTCACAGCCAGCAGGACAGGTGTAGACAAACACAAACAAAGGCTGTGCTATGGCCTCTAAATGAGGCCTATGGGTACTCCCCCACCCCCAGGCCTACACAGACAGACTACAGCAGGTCAGACAGTGGTATGTCAGTTCTGAAGGCTAGGAAGTCAGTAACTAATATGTAGGTAATTAAAAGCTAAGATCTGTAGTACACTGGTATGTCTCTAGCCCGCATGATAGGTAAGACTACAGACTGAAATGGAGTACCCGACATACCAGTACATTCCTAGCAAATGTGTACAAGGGTAAGGTGTGCCCCCCTATCCTACGTAGAAATATAATAACAGTCAGGTGTGCCCCCCAATCCTGTGTAGAAATGTAGAAATAGTCAGGTGTGCCCCCCCAATGCTGTGTAGAAATGTAGAAATAGTCAGGTGTGCCCCCCATCCTATGTAGAAATATAGTAACAGTCAGGTGTGCCCCCCCAATCCTGTGTAGAAATGTAGGAATAGTTAGGTGTGCCCCCCCATCCTATGTAGAAATATAGTAACAGTCAGGTGTGCCCTCCGATCCTGTGTAGAAATGTAGAAATAGTCAGGTGTGCCCCCCATCCTATATAGTAATGTAGTAACAGTCCATGTCAAATGATCGACGGAGACCCTGCAGAGACAGCATGCTACCTGTAGGTGTACAACACAAAGGTTAGCAATGCAATACAAACTACCTGGACCCGATCCATACATGCAATACAGACGGCCATACTGGGCATGCCTACACACTTAAACACATGAAGGCCATTTCTGCAAACACCAGTGGACCAGACATATCTGGCAGTCACAGATGTTAGTGCAAACACTCTTCAGTATGCACCACACATGCTTTGCACACACAGTGGATAGGAATGCAGGCATATATGTAAGGACAACACACTATAATAAGCCAAAGGTAGACATACATAGATGCGTGGAAGAGGGTGACTGTGACAAGGAGCCATCCAGGGCTCTCCCACCCAGCACACAGTCAAAGGGCCACAACCACATGAGGGTCTGATGTCACACACTGCAGATACTAGCCATCGGTATCTGTCAGCATTACAGAGTATGTGGTGCATGTGCCAGCTGTGCAATATGACTGTTCAAGGAAGTAGTCATCTAGAAGCTGTATACACGGACCTGTGGAATATGACCCAGGTTGTGCCTGCATGAGGTGTGTCAAACCCTAGATGAATGGGTTATGGCCCATGCACACACACTGACCTCCCCATAACCCCACTATGACAAGCCTGCTGAGGTCATCTACTAAGAAGTACACCTTAGGTGACTCATATCCCAATAATCTCTGTGGTGTGTCCCATAACTGCACACTGCTGTAGTGTGATAAACTAGTTAGGTAGGAGTTCTAACCCCAGCCTTGGCAATTGTGTGTGTGTGTGTCTGTCTAAGTAGAGAGCAATGCTTTTTAGGGTGGTCACCCTCCCTACAATTGCAATGCTCTACTTTGGTAAGGTTGCTAATGTTATCCACCTAGAAATACATTCCTGGAAAGGTTGCATCCCAGTAATCTCCGTGGCGCATCCCATAACTGCTTACTACTGTGGTGTGATCAAGTAGTTTGGTAGGAGTTCAATACCCAAACATGGCAACTGTGTGTGTGTGTGTGTGTGTGTGTGTGTGTGTGTGTGTGTGTGTGTGTGTGTGTGTGTGTGTAAAGAGCAATGCTTTCTAGTGTAGTCACACTCCCTACAAGTTAAATGCACTATTTTGGTACAGCTGCTGATGTCATCCACCAAGAAATACACCTCTGCGAAGGATGTAGTCCTGTAAGCTCTGTAGCATGTCCTGTAACTGTGTACTGCTGTAGTTTAATAAATTAGGTAAGTAGCTGTTCTACTCCAAGACATGGCAAGTGTGTGTGTGTGTGTCTATCTGGCCCTGTCTTTGTAGAGAGCAATGCTTTTAGGGTAATCACACTCCATACAATTTCTATGCTCTACTTTGGCAAAGCTTCTGATGTCACCTACCTAGAAATACACCTGTGGGAAGGATGTAGCCCAGTAATCATAGGTTCATAGGTAGGTACTAGGCTATTGGACCTAGGGTCTATATAAGCCTAGCCAAAAAGGTACCCTGGCTTTCACCACGCAAGAAAATTATTTTCCTGTGCCACTGTCGAGCAGAGCCACAGAAGTGATCCCCAGGGTGAATTTCCTATTTAACATCCAATCATCAAGACTTTTCTTGAAGAGTGCTAATAAGGAGCTTTGTTTGATATAGATAAGTAGTTTGTTCCAGAGAATGAGAAGTCTCAGACAGGAATCTATCCCTCCAGCATGTTCTGTTTATTGTGGTGACAAGGTTAATGTCCCTAGAACATGTAGCTCGGTGGGATTGGGATTTCTTTAAATGGAGCATGTCCAACAGCTCTGGGTTTGACATAGCTTTGTATGTTAGGCAGAGATCGCCTCTGAGTAGGCGATATGCGACGGAATAAAGCTGGAGATTTTTTAGACGGTCTGCATAGGGCATCTGTTTGAGGCTGGTAATCCTCTTTGTGAGGTATTTCTGTTGTCTTTCCAGTTGTTGTAGATGTCTTCTGAAGTACATACCAAAAGGGGCGTTGTACTCTATAATGGGTCTAATGCGTGATGAGTAGAGGGGAACAATGATCTCTTTTTTCCTGGATGAGAAACCTTTTGTGATGGGGTGTGCCACGTAGAAGTATTTCCTGACTACTGTGGCGATGTGAGTATCAAAGTAGAGACTACTGTCCACCTATGTCTCAAGGTCTCTTATTATACTTTTGGTGTTAAGTTTATTACCACCTATGTGGTAGTTCATGGGTACAGAGTTTTTACCAAAGGGGATGACAATGAACTTTTTTGGCACTGAGCTTGAGGCCATGGCTTTGACACCAGGCATCTGTCTCAGTGAGGCCCTTTTGTAGGATGTCCACATCATTAGGAGTTTCGATTATGGCTCCTAGTTTGCAGTCATTTGCAAACTTCATTAGCCAAAGACTGTCTGTGTTAGCCTGTTCTTCAGAGAAGTAGATACCAAACAGGAGAGGACCCAAGACTGAGCCCTGTGGTACTCCACTTGTCACTCATCTGATGCCGGATTTGGAGTCTGCTACTTTCACAGTGTGGGCTCTGTCAGTGAGCCAGTTGGCAACCCATGTTGTGACATAGAGATTTATACCTAGTTTATTGAGTTTATCTATAATTCCAGAGAGAGGGATGGTGCCAAAAGCCTTGGCAAGATCTAGATAGGCTGTGTGAACCAAGTCTATCAGGTTTAGGAGACATGATCTGCCTTTTACAAACCCGAACTGGGTGGGGTCCAGAGTTTAGAGATTACCAATGTCTTTGTTTATAAGTTCCATGATGATACATTTCATGGCCTTGCAGACCAGGCTCATCAGACTAAAGGGGTGGTAGTTCCTGGGCCCCATGGTGGCTCCCCCTTTGTGGAGTGGGATAAACATCACTATGCACCATTCAGTGGGCACAAAGACTGAGGTGAGGCTATGACTGAACATGGTTCTTAGGTGGGGTGCCAGTTTGCTCTGTAGTTCATGTAGAACGTAGCCTGGGATGTTGTCAGGTCCCATGGATGCTGTGTTCTTGACTTTGGAGAGTGTGTTTTTTACCTGTGCAGCTGTGATTACAGGAACTTTGCATTCTTCCAGTATAGAGATGGGCCTTTTAGGCAGTGAGAGGGGGGTAAAGTTAGCACTGAACCTATCTGCCAGGATGTTGGCAATATCAGTTGGTTCTGTTTATTTAGTGCCATCGTGCTGTAACTCAGAGCAAATCTGAATGTTGTTATTGAGATTCTTGACATAGCTATAGAATGCTTTGTGGTTTTCTTTATAATCAGTGGCAATTTTGTTTTCATAACTAGCTTTGGAGGATTTTATGAGGGATCTCAGGTTCTTACTGAGGCTAACTAGGGAGTTCCTCCAATCATGGGATTTTACTCTTTATTGCAATAGTTTCTTTATTCTGTTGTATAGTTAGTTTATGGCAGATGACCACCAGATTGACTTCATTTTTTTTGGAGGATAGCATCTTAGTTCTGTTAGGATAGAATGATCCATACACTCATGTAAGTGCTTATAAAGTGCAATTGTGTAGGATTCAGCAGTTGCACTTCTATTGTCCGTCTGCATGGGTGTCGTGAAGTTTTTCATTTCTGTCTTAAGAAGCATGGAGTTGGCTTTGGAGAAATTGTTTACTGTAGTTTCTTGAATGGGGGTGGGGACGGGATGTGGATGTCTAGGGTGATTAGCTTGTGGTTGGATCTGAACAATGAGGAATTGACCTTTGGTGTGGAACACCGGTCACCCATGTTGGTAATGACCAGGTTTAGGATATTGCTGCCCCTGGTGGGGGTGTGGATAAGTTCATCCAAGGTGTTGGAATTTGTGAATTCCAGAAAACATTGAGCAAAAGAGATGGCACATGAGTAGTTCTCCCAGTTAATTGTGGGGTAGTTGATATCACCTATTATTAGGGTGTTGGGTTGTACCCTAATATTTTATAGTGTATCTAGAAATGAGGAGTGGGAATCCTGGGACATGGTGGGGGATCTGTAGCAAGCTGCAATTTGGATTGTGGTCTTGCCCAGAGTTAGTTGCACTTGGATAATCTTGGATGCATTATGCTGAGCAACTAGCCTGGAGGTGTGGGTATCCTTAATAAATATGGACACACCTCCGCCTTTAGTGTTTCGGTCCAGGTTAGGTGGCCAAAAGGTGTGGTATGAGTTATAGCCTGGTAATGCAGGTGTGCACTCTGGAGCCCTGAACCAGGTCTCTGACACTGCACAGATATTGATGTTCTCCATTTTAAGGAGTGCCTTGAGTGTGTGCATTTTGAGGTTTAGACTTCTAGCATTAAGTACCATTACCCTCAGATTTTGCTTGCTTGTACCTGTTACAGTGGTGAATTTGTCATTTGAGCCTTGCCTAAAAAAGGCACTATAGGGGTGGCAAGAGCCTTAGCCAGTATCTGGAATCCCAAGGGTGACAGGTGCAGGCCATTTCTGACAAAGTATCATGGTCTGTCGGTCATGTCATCCCAGGCAGACAGATACTGGATCCCTTTAGAATGACACCAGAAGCTTAGCCAATTGTTGATGTCAATCATTTTGTCCTTATACTGTGGTACCATTCTGGGTGATGGCAGGATGCTACTCAGGGCTAGGGTCATACCTGCCTGGGCTGCAAGATCGGAGAGCTCCTCTGTGTCTCTTTTCATGTAGTCCAGGGAGGTACATCTCAGGTCATTCACACCAACATGGACAATGACAGAGTCATATTTGTACTTGTTGTAGAGTGACCTGAGTGCGTGCATTATGTGTCGGATCCTGGCACCTGACTGGCAGCTGAAAGTAACTTTCTCTTTCTTTAGCCTGGTGAGTGGAACATCAGTGTGCCTGACTATAGAGTCACCTATGACTAGAGTGTCGGGTACGTTGTTATGCCTTATGGTCTGTGGTTGAGTGGCACACTGAGTTTGCGGGCTATGTGCCATTTGGGATGTGTTGGGGGGTGGAGGTTGGATGCATTTCTGCTTTGGAAGGCTCTGTTGCATGGGCAGATTTTTTTGAGAGCCTCCATGAATGTAGGTTTGTGTTTTGTGTTTCTATGTGTGTGTTTTGGTGGTGTAGAGTTTGGGGGACTATGTGATGAGTGTGGTACGGTGTAAGTGTTTACCTTCTCCTCTTGACTGTCTAGTCCAGTCTTGGGTGTAGAGAGCTTTGCTTCCAGTTTGGCTATAGAAGTGCATCTCTCACAGGTTGTAATGTTGGGCAGTAGGAGGAGAGGGTTGTCTGTGTACATGAGGCAGTTGCTGCATTGCTCCAACATGCCCATATTCATCAGGTAGACAGGATAAAACACCAGGAGCTGACCCTTAGACATGCCTGGATAGGTGCTTATTTATTAAGTACTAAAAACTGTTTTCCTCTAGATAAGTGAGGAAAGTTGAGTGTTGTAGTAATTAGTGACATATTTAATGCTTACAATGAGTTCTGAACAAGTGCCGAGTTCAAAGAAACAGATTTTAGTGCAAAAACTAAAAAAATTGACTAGTTCTAAGGGAAAATTTGAAGAGCAGATTTTATGGCGCCGGAAATAGTTTAACCCTAACTAAGCAGCGATGCATAGAGTGTATTTTTTTTTTTATAACAGTAGCAAATGGGCAAACTGATTTAAATAAATTAACCAATTAACCGATAAGAGCTAAAAACTGAGCCCCGTTCCAGCAGTCTTCGATCAGACAAGTTCTAACTGCACACTCCTGCCTCTAGGGTGCAGGGGAACATTCTCCAAAAAAAGATGGCCTGGATTAGTGCTCAAGTTATACAAACAAAGCTAGATTCAGCAGGTCTGAATCTAGTTTATGCTACAGCAAACAAGGCATACCAGTTTCATAAAGAAACAGTCCTGTAACTGTGTACTGCTGTAGTGAGGTAAATTAGGTAGGTAGCTGTTCTACTCCCAGACACGGCAAATGTGTGTCTTGTTTGTGTGTTTCTGTCTGACCCTGTCTGCGTAGAGAGCAATGCTTTTAGGGTAGTCACACTCCATACAATTTGTATGCTCTACTTTGGCAAAGCTTTTGATGTCATCCACCTAGAAATAAACCTCTGGGAAGGACATAGTCTAGTAATCTCTGTAGCGCATCCTGTAACTGTGTACTGCTGTAGTGTGATAAATTAGGTAGATAGCTGTTCTACTCTCAAACATGGTAACTGTGTGTGTGTCTGTGCGTATGTGTCTGTCTGTGTTGAGCACAATGCTTTTTGGGGTAGTCACACTCCCTACAATTCAAATGCTCATCTTTGGCAAGGCTGCTGATGTCATCCACCTAGAAATACACCTCTGGGAAGCTGTAGCCCAGTATTTTCCATAGCACGTTCTGTAACTGCATACTGCTATAGTGTGATATAGACACCTGTTAGAGGTTCTATACCCAGTTGTGTATGTTTTGTGTGTGTTCCACTGTCTGTGTGGGGAGCAATGCATTTTAGGCTAGTGACACTCAGTACATATCCAATGGCCAATGTTGGCAGTCCTGCTGATGTCATCCAATGTGAAATACACCTTTGGGGAAGGATTACTCCAGTAATCTCTGTGGTGCATGCTATAACTGCGTAATGCTGTAGTGTACTAAACTAGGTAGGTAGGGGTTCAACTCCCAGAGTGGTGGCCACAAGTGGCACATCTGATGATAATCTGTGTACACAACATGGGCCCAACATCCCAGGTACAATTCCACATGTCCATTGTACATGCATGTGGGAGGTGTGCACATCCCAGACACCATCCATGTCATGGACTAGGGAACACATACATGGCAGGCGATGCACAGCATTGGCCACATGCAATAGCCACCCAGGTGACTGGATGGTGGATACAATACCCACCTGTATGGGCAAATGCAGAAACCACAGGCCTGAGCCACAATGCAGGCCACTGTCATGTGGCCTGATGCCATGGTATACCCATCACCTAGCCTTAGTCAACCACCACATACATGTGCAGAAATGCACCCATACACGTCAGTACTGGCACTTTGTGTGTGTGTTGTATTATGTGTATGATCACATCCACACTCACTACAACCCCCAGTGGTATACTGACACATGCTGTCTGATGTCAGACATCTCCCCATACCCTTTGCCCATACAACCTCCATATGACCCATGTGGTTCATGTGATACCTCCACAGTGATGAGTTTTGGCAATCCATCCCGGCCCTACCAAGTGTGTCAATATGTGTGTGTCCCTGTGAGAGTGTGGCTATGTTGACGGTGGCACCTCTTCATGTGGACAGGCACGTGTACATCACCTACCATATAGCTACAATATACCTGTTGCAGATGTCACTCACCATCACATATACGTTCTGAGGGCTCCACAACAAGTAACCCATGTGGCGCATCAAATAACTGTACAGAACTTTGATAGTACTACATAATCATCAGTGGTTTGATACCCTATGCTGGCAGGTGTGTGACACAAACATGCTTAGGTTTTACTCTCCCACCCCTCCCTGACCTGTCTTAGCCTCTGTCTGCCTCTCCCACTCCCTCTCTGGTTGATGTGTAGACCTACACCTGCTTTGCTTAGGCAGCAGTATGTGTATTTTAAGTAATGCTCATGATCAGCTGATGGTCTCTGCACAAATTGCATCCCTCCCCTAGTTGAATGCATATGGAACAGCTGTGGTAACATTCCCATAGCTAATTACATGGAAACACACTCCAATATCTAGGAACATCATGTTGGTGTTGGCACTTTTCATTCATTGTGAGCAGAAACTAGATCTGTTGTTTGGCAAACAGCATCTCAGATGGATTGGGGATTTACCTCTTACCATACACTGTGGAAACAGGGCAACACACAGGAGGGGGATGTGCCTGACCTGACTACAGACTGTAAGTGCTGCTATATTGCTATATTGCATTTGGAGTAATGTTGGTTTAACAGTGTGTGTGTGTGGATATGGCTGTCCTACATGTCTCAATACCTGCCCTGCCAGTTCTATGTTTATGAGGAATCCCCATCTGCAGGGTCATCTGCAGACTGGGCAGTGTGTTGTGCCTTTGGTTTCATGTGTTACCCATGGAGCATCTATCTGTGGACTGCAGAAGGTAGTGTGAGGATTGCAGTCTGTAGATGGTGAAAGCCGTGACAGTTACTGACTTCATATCCGTCATAGGACATATGTTGCAACAAGCCCCAACTCTGTCATCCTTTGCACATATGTTGTGCATGAAGAGGTGCATATGTGCTGTACACCATAATTAGTGTCATCATATCTGATAACAAGTCAGTGAGATATCAGACTGCTACAGATGTTATGCACAGTGGGGGTTATATTTGATGACATAACCTGGACATACTGTGGTTGTTTGTACAGTACTGAAATCTGTGTACTTATGGTGAATGTTGACAGTGCGTGTATTGCTAATATGTACCTTGGCCTGTGTACAGACTGTGGTAGTTGTCATCGTCCTAGATCCCATCCTATCTGATGTTACATGCTGCTCCACTGTATGTTACCATATTGGCTTACATGTTTGTAGGGTCATACATACACGTGTCCCATACCACACACAGCCATCAGACCAAACTGTGTAGCGGCCCAGTATATGTAGAGTTAGTGTGTGAGTGGCACATATGAAGATGGTGTTGAACAGATAGTCCATATTCTTTAATATTATGCTAGATCACCATATGTGGCTGTGGGCCTGTTCTCATTTGTTATGGTTATGCACTTTCACACAGCCTGCTATATATGCAGGTACATGTGCATTCCCCCATAGGAGATGTAGGCCAGTGTTGAGCCAGTCTGCCTGTAGCCTGCACAGTGCATTGTTACATGCCTAGCAGCTTAGTGTACTTACCCAGTGAGATGTCATGTGCAGATACTTGCCAGATGTACTGCTGCTGGGCCTCCCTTAACAGTCATGTATGTCAGACAGAGCAGTGGGATGCTGTACAGATGTATGCCAATTTCTAGTGGGTACTATGTGGCTATAGCACCCCTGTACCAGTGGGTATTATGTGTCAGGCCAGACAGGTGTGTGTGAATGCATAACCTATGGTGGCATATGTATACCAGTTGTTATGTGTTATACCCATCTACATGGCTGTTAACATCCATGTTGTCAGGCATGATACACATGTTTTGCACTAAGGGGTTCTGTGTATACCTCTGGACTGTACAGTGTGTGTCAGAATGTCCAGACATATTGGCCAATATCTCTGCTGCAGTTGATAGGGGCAGTACATGCTAGCAGTGGTACTTTACTATGATGTCCTTAGGATGTCTGCTTGTAGCCAATGGCACACATGTGAAAAGCAGATGTGACCCCCCCACACACACACACCATGTCTGTGAAGACAATCCTAATTACAGTAGCAATAGTATATAGAACTGTAATAGTACACAAATAAAGGTTTTCCATTCCTGCAAACCTATGTGTGGTGTTTTTTTCCTATGACCTCTTCGTGGGTATATGTTGCAGGCAATGAATGTCATTTGTATGGATGGCCCATACAGTGTCCAGTTGTTCAGGTGTGAACTGTAGGCATAGTGGCTGTTCCATATTTTGTGCACCTCCTACATATGTATCTTGCAGTACATATTTCTGAGTGTGAATGTGTAGTCACATGTATATATATATATATATATATATATATATATATATATATTTATATATATCTGTATCTGCATATATGTGTCTGTGTATATGTATCCTGGGGATGTTGATAGCTTCCACTTTTTACATTTCCTATGGAAGCCAGACTGTACTGCATGATATGTTACCAATAGCAGCCTGACATCATACATGTGGGATGTAGTACTGTTAACATCTTGTGCCCATGTCATGTCAGGTCCTGGTTATGGGGTCTGCAACACTTGGTAGTGTATTGCAGGGTGGACATGTTTGGCTGGAGCCGATATGCCTATTCGTACAAGATGTATAATATTTGGGGCCTCTCAATCCTATTAATGGTGCATGTGGACATATTTGTTTTTGTTAATCTACCATTGCTATCTACAGATGTATGGCCACACATTTCCATGTCACACGATGGGTTGCCAACTGGCTTACTGACAGAACACACACAGTAAAAGAAGCTGACCAGTGGAGAACCTCAGGGGTCAATCCTGGGACTGTTCATGTTTTGCATCTACTTCTCTGTTCACAGATGACTGCAAACCAGGAGCCACTGTTGAAACCCCAAATGATGTGGGTATTCTACTAAAGGGCATTACAGAAACAGATACTTGGTGCCAGAGCCATGGGCTCAAGCCTAATGGCCAGAAATGTGTGGTTATCCCTTTTGAGAAATACCATGTACCCATGAATTACCACATAGGTGGCAGTACACTAAACAACAAAGGTGTGATGACAGACTTAGGGAGACAGGGGGACAGTGGTGTCACATTCAATAACCACATTGCCACAACAGTGAGGTGATCCTTCTATGTGGTACACCTCATCACTAATGGTTTTTCATCCAGGAAAACAGAGGTAGTTGTCCCACTGTACTCATCTCTCATTACACACATTATAGAGTACAACATCCCATTTGGTATGTACCTCACGTATCATCTACAACAGCTGCAAAGTCCACAGAAATACATCACTAAACGTACCACAGACCTAGAGCACATGCCCTATGCTGAACATCTCATAAACCTCCAGCTACCCTCTGTGGCATATCATATACTCAGAGACAATCTCTGCTTAACATACAAGGCCATGTCAAACCCTGAGTTTTGACATCTGTAATAAGTGTATGTAATGCCATGTACAATACATGCATCTATGTGCAGCCATTACAGTAGCAAGGGCTGTGAGTGTCATGTCTGGAACACACAAGTATATGAGACGTGTACAGTACTGTTATCCATATGAATGTGTTACGTGCAAGGGTAGTAACCTAGGGTACATGCTGTCACACTGGTATTTAGTGTAACTTGGCGGTACTACTTTTGACAGTGCTGTCCCAGGCAAGGGTAGAGTGCTAAAAGTTCTACTGACAACAAGCACACCTACAGGCATAGCTGGACTCTGAGGCCTCAGTGTCACGTTCCTGATGTGTGGGCTGTGTCACCATGTATATCCCCTACTGGATAATGATCAGACATGTGGAATGCCACTGTAGAGTACTGTCTGTACAGAACATTTTAGTGAGGGCGTACAACATTTAGTACTGGCATACATATTGTTGTCAAACATCCATCTGTCTACACATTCATCCGACTGCATGGCTACTTGGCAAGCTGATGTCTGTGAGTCCCTCTACAGATGTGTAGATGGCAGGTATCCAGCTGGGATATGTATAGACAACCTATGCTTGATTGACACTGACATATCTGCCCAGCTGTGTACTAACTGGCACATATAGGAGACAACAACCTGTATGGACCACCTGTCATGGGTACCTACTCTACATTACCACAGTCAACAGAACATGCTTGGGTACAGGTCTCCAACATAGGCAGTAAGCATGTGTTGTAATACATGTTGCATACATTTCAACTGGATCACCTCAGTGGCCATGTGTAGAAGGCACCCCGAGGATTGGCTGATGCATGTCACTCTCACCCTAACATTCACCAAATTGGTATCTGTCGATTGATTGCCTGCTGGCACAAGGCAGGTAGCATGATACCAATGTACACACAACCCGTACACAACCCAGCCCCCCATGGACAATAACCATGGACACAGCTATGACCACATACAGCAATGCACCACAGTACTTCCACATGTGTACATGTGCATTACTGAGGATAGCAGTGTCTGTGTGTTAGTACACCTGTAGATCAGAACTCCATGATGGCCTTCACAACCACCTCAACACCCATTGTCATAGTCAGATGTTGCTGCTGCTGTGTTGGGCATGACATGTACCCTGTTACACTCCTCACCCTAATGGCTACATGAGCCACGCATTACCAGCACAACAGTGTTGTACAAATGGGTCGATAGCCATGCAAAACCCATTGAGGTCTGGCAAGTGAGTGTATGTGTGCATGTCTGCATATCTGCAGGGTTCACCATTCTGAGGCCACATACTCCTATTACACTACAGATTGCCACACAGTATTACAGATAGTGTTGTCACCCCCCTATAGGTGAGGCATGGCAATGCAACACATACTATGCCTGTGGCATGTGCATTAGATGCATAGCCCTGTAGTACCACTGTTGTGATATACAATGGGTTGGATTGAAGTCATGGACAATGTGTGATAGTCGGTATGTCAGAGTGTCATCATGGGTTCCAGTGCTACAATAACCACTGGGGGATGTGGGTGCTGTGTACACTGCCAATACACCATAGTACATCTGGTATATGCCCCATGTACCACTTTATGATGACCACTGTCACCATCAAGCATACATGTAACTGAAACCACAATACAGCCCAGTTACACATGTGCTGAGTGCAGCTTACCTGTGACACATTGGACAAATGGACTAGTTAGTTAGCACCAATAGGCCCAGGTCTCTCAGATGTGTGTTTGCATGTTATGTGTCTGTCAGTGTATGTATGATGGTATGTCACACTATGTATTATCTATATACGACCATTACATCCACCATTACCATACTGTACATGTCTGTGGATGTTCTGCATGTAACGTAACCTGGTACACACCTCACTCTAAATGCTGTGTGGTGTGTGCAATGGAAGCCACACAGTTCAGTAGCACTACACACCTAGGTAGGGGTCTAGTCACAATGTTGCCATGTAAGAGTGTGCGCGTATGTGGATGGGTCTACATATGGTAGCAGATTATACATGTCCCAGTGTGTCACCTGTCTATGTGGCACAGGCAATAACTGTTAGACAATCCTGTGACATGTGTGCAACTGTACTCTGGATAAGTCACAACCATGGTGTCACCACAGTACCATAACCCTTATTGAATATGACTGCTGACAATCCTCCTGACACATGTACACCTAAATCACAAATGGATAACATTATGGAGATCACAATCACCCAGTGTTATTAACAGCTGACATGCATCATAGCTGGATGGCTCCACTATCTGACATGTATGCATTACACATTACTCCTGACAACATGTTACACTGCAGTACATTTCTGCACTGTATTACAGTTACCGTGTGCATCAGAACCATATTAGCATGTTCCTGCATCAATGTTATGGATGACAGGAATGTGGCACAGGCATCATCATATGCACAGGGTGTTTTGCTGGTTTGCCAGAGGCCAAGGGTGGTCCATACATTTGACACCATGTGTGTGGGTGAGGGGTTTAATTATTTGGACGGGGCATGGTGATGTGGTGCGTGTCGGTATGGGGTTGCCATACATGTGTTTATATAGTGTGTGAGTATGCATGCACACAGTTCTGCCATGTGGCTGCCCATACAGGTGTTTTTGGACAGCTGAAGATCATACCTGGCAGGGTGTGCAGTTCACCGCCTTCAGTCATGGACACACTGACTGTGCCTGCCAGGGGTTCCATGGGCATGTGCAGGTACAAGCCTTGAGGTGCTGCTCACCCTTGATGATGACAGATGTCCGCTGGAACCATGTCCCGCCTGGGACTGGCCAGGGCCACGTGCATGAGGCCTGCTTTCTTGTGGTGTGAATAGCACCCTCAGTGATGTGCTGGGGTTACTACTTCCAGTACGGGAGTGGCTTGGCGTCCTAGCACATCCACATTGATTGCCAAATGTTGTTGTTTCTGGCCTACGTCCATGTGGCCATCACAACACCCCACCAGGTTTTCAAGCACAGACATTCCACAGTTGAGGAGGCCCACCATCTCACCCCACCATCTATCCATGATCTCTTTCTGTTCACAGAGGGCAGCAGCAAATTCACAGATGTCACTTAGAGATGAGTAGGCAGCCCTCTGCAGCTTCAGATCCTGTCTGTTGTACATTTCTATACATGCCTGTGCCTCAATGACAGCCTGAAATATGCACCTGGTGGTACCAGTTGTGCCACCTCTGCCAGTGGCAGGATGATCAGCAGACCTACCACGAGCACCCTGGTGCATCCGCCTATGTGGTGGCCTGCCGGACATCTGGCTATGCCTGCTGTGGACAGACACAGCTGGCATGGTCACCACACTACTCTGTGCACTGCCATTAGCTGCCAACTGTCCCTCAGCTATGGCCACTGGTGATGGTGTATGTATAGGCACTGCAACTGTGTGTGGGGGTGGGGTGGCTAAGAGGAGGATGTCAAATGATGGCGCTGTATCAACCCCTGACAAACCCACCTGTGCTCAGTCATGGTCTCATCATCATCAGTGTCTGTGTGCACAACAACATCAGGTTGCCTGCAGGAGGGACCCTGACCCACCTCGCCACCTGAGGGGGATACAAAGAAATGCACTTTAAGACCCATCTGGCATTACATAACAATACATACACACACACACACACACACACACACACACACACACACACACACACACACACACACACACACACACACACACACATTCCACCTTAATACCTACCTATCTGTGATGCTACAGATAGTCCCACGTGTATTCCCTTAAGTTGCCCATCATGCATCATGCCTGGTGACATACACTCATTAATGCCACTCATTAACATCTTATTCCTCTAAATGCCTACAAAAGTGACCACAACACAAGACATGTTACTCCATTAACTCCATGACCTGAGTGTAGTACTGTTTACATGGCCTCACTGCTGTCATTCAGTGTTCACCCCATGTATGTTGGGACTTTGTGAGCTTGGTCCCTTTATGTGAGGGGCTGATATGTTCCATCCATAACGTCACACACTGTAGTGTCATGTGTAAGGATTGCTCAGTACATGCCTGCCATGCTGCTCAATCAACCTATCATGTGACAACTGTGATATATGTGTACACTCCCTGCTGTTGTCTAGTAATTCCCCAGTGCATCTGTAGTGCTGCCTAAATGGGTTGTCATTCATCTCCCTGCTGTATGCGATATTGAGGGTATACCAGGTATCTACTTTTCCTCCCAATGCATGTTCCATGCTGCAGACCTTATTACACCATCAGCTGTCCAGTGAGTACATATCAGCCATGTATTCCTGTTGTGTCTTGTGTCAGTCCATGATCATGTACTGCCCTATCACAAAGGGAAGTACTGCCATATCATAAACTCCACAGTCACACATATGCATACATGGACACCCACACAACCACACACATGCACACACACATCCTACATGCAGCATCCTCCCGCTCTACACAACATCGAACATACAGATGACATGAACACCCATCTACACAGAGACACACACAGACACAAATACAGGTGATGTTGCACAATGATAGTACACACATTCCTCCCATTACTCATTTGTCAACATGCATAACATATGGTACACAACAGCATGCAGTGCAGCTATAGTCAATCCATGCTAGCAACAGTATACATGTGTGTGATGCATGGCCTGTGTTAGTAGGTGATGCCCCTTCCCCTGGGAACATTGCACCCATGTACACAATTTTACTGTGCACCTGATATGCACCCTGCCATGTACTTTGCACCACAACTCACAGGTGTGCATCCCATTGCTGAATGTGTAGTACTGTGTCTGTTATGTCAGCTGTAATGCTCACAGACCATATGTTTTCCAGTAAAACATACCTGGGATGATGTGTGGTCAGAATTCAGTTGTGAATGCTTGATGTGTGGTTTACAGCTCTCAACATTAGCAGACCATGTATGAACTATCCAATAGTATTACTCTGGCAATTGCTAGATCATACAGTGGCTATGGGAAGTATACACACTCTTATTGATGTAATGCACCATTCCTTGATCTGCCATGGGACAACATCACTACATATATTAACAGTACATGAGCTTGATATGTGCCATATGTCCTCTACATTCACATGCAGTGTCTACTAAAGGTGTTAGGTATGCGGATGCTAACCGCATTGCATACAGTCGTGTGTGTGCCTTTGTTGCATCCATTGTTATGTATACTACAGCAGTCACTATTCCTGTAAGGAGTATACTAGCATGGCCCATCTGCATTTCATTGTGTATGATCAGTCTGTCCTACACATGTTCCCCAACTCTGCATGATTGCAAGGTCTACTCATATGAACACCTCTTGGTGTTCACACACTGCCATCACTATTTCTTTGGGTGTAGAGTTATGTCTGCCACAGTTACTGACCCAGTCTATGTGCAGATACAGTCATTCTTACCATCTTTATGGCTCCCTGCTGCAGTGCACTGGTACGTCATGCTGACACCCTCTCCCCACCTTCAGGCTTTTTGCAGATGCTTGACAAGTATGGGCCACACATGTGTGTCAGTTTGTAGTGTCCCATACACTAAACAGCACGTGTTACAGCAAAGTCTCAGCTAATAATGTGGACCACACTAATACATTATGCCATAGAGTACATCTGTAAAATTTGCCATTGTAACACTGGTATATAAACTGTTGGTGCACTGTACAGGGGTGATGTTTCACACGTGTCCATACTGTGGTCTGTGTGTGCCACCATTATGTTAATCCCTGTGGACAAATTTCACAATGACAGGACGTTACCTATCCTGCAGGCATCTGACATACCTTTCCAATACCCCATCATGGTCACTACTGTGATGCAGTGCATGTAATAGCAACAGTGTGTGAACATGTACAGCATGCATTAAGGGTAGGCGTGGTAGTGTGTGCATGGCATATACCATAGCCAGTATATGCCCGGTGTATTGGCAAGCATCAACATAAACCATACTCACCAGCTACAGGCTACTGCCATGGTGGTATACCAGAGGGACCTGCATAAGAGTGTGAGAGATGCAATGTTAGTGCCCATAGCTGTGGCATTGCTACAGGGTGGGTGCAGCATTACAGTACATCAACAGTACAAGTCCACAATACTAGCACTTATGCACATCTGTTTATTACCGCTATGCATCAACAAAAATAGTTACGACATATCAGATATGCATGCTCTACAAGGTAGAGGTACAGATAGCTATGAAGAGGATGAAGAATGGAAAGGCTGTTGGTCCAGATGACATACCTGTGGAAGCTTGGAGGTGTTTAGGGGAAATGGCAGTGACATGATTAACCAGACTGTTGGATGGAATCTTGAAATATGAGAGGATGCCTGAGGAGTGGAGGAAAGGTGCTTTGGTACTGGATTATATGAATAAGGGTGATGTGCAGAGCTGTAATAACTAAAGAGAGGTAATATCAATCATTCACAGCATGAAATTATTGGAAAGAGTAGTGGAAGCTGGTTTAAGAAGGAAGGTGATTATTAATGATCAGCAGTATAGTTTCATTCCAAGAAAGAGCACTATAGATGCGATGTTTGCTCTGAGACTGTTGATGTAGACGTACAGGGAAGGTCAGAAGGAGTTATATTGTGTCTTTCTGGACTTAGAGAAAGCATATGACAGGGTGCCTAGAGAGGAATTGTGTGAGGAAGTTGGGAGTGGCAGAGCAGAATGTAAGAGTGGTACAGCATATGTACAGTGGTAGTGTGACAGCAGTGAGATCTGCAGTGGGAGTGACAGATGCATTTAAGGTGGAGGTGGGATTACATCAAGGATCAGCTCTGAGCCCTTTCTTATTTGCAGTGGTGATGTACAGGTTGACAGCCGAGATCAGACAGGAGTCCCCGTGGACAATGATGTTTGCAGATGACATTGTGATATGTAGTGAGAGTAGGGAACAGGTGGAGGAGACCCTGGAGAGGTGGAGATATTCTCTAGAGAGGAGATGAATGAAGGTCAGATGGACTATGACAGAATATATGTGTGTGAATGAGAGGGAAGATAGAGGAATGGTGAGGATGCAGGGAGTAGAGTTGGCGAATGTGGATGGGTTTATTTACTTGGGATCAACAGTTCAGAGTAATGACGAGTGTAGTAAAGAAGTGAAGAAGAGAGTACAGGTAGGGCGGAGTGGGTGGAGATGATTGTCAGGATTTGTGATTTGTGACAGATGAGTACCAGTAAGAGTGAAAGGGAAGGTCTACAAGAGGGTAGTGAGACCAGCTATGTTATATGAGTTGGGGACAGTGGCATTGACAAACAGGCAGGAGTCAGAGCTGGATGTGGCAGAGTTAAAGATGTTAAGACCTGCACTGGGTGTGATGAGGGTAGACAGAATTAGGAATAAGTATAGTAGACAGTCAGCCCAGGTTGGACAGTTTGCAGACAAAGCCAGAAAGGCAAAATTGCATTGGTTTGGACATGTGCTGAGGAGGGATGCTGGGTATATTGGGAATAGGATGCAAAGGATGAAGCTGCCAGGTAAGAGAAGAAGATAAAGGCCTAAAGTAAGGTTTATGGATGTGGTGAGAGAGTACATGCAGGTGGTTGGTGTGACAGAGCAAGATGTAGAGGACAGGAAGAAATGAAAACAGGTGATCCACTGTGGTGATCCCTAACTGGGAAAAGCCAAAATAAGACAAAGATACTCCACCTATACAGATGCAGATGCATATGCAAATGTGGTCTACTGATGTTCCCTGTGGTCTTACTTGCACGGTCCTCAGCCAGTGTGTGGGTAACACCCACTTCTGTAATGCTGTTTGACACTTGTTGTACATTGGTATGGGCAGGTGCCCCGAGGCTGCTGAGGAGCTGTTCCACACGTGTCGGGGGATGGGTTTCATGACCCCCCCCCCGTTGCAAGGTGATCACCCCCGTACTGCAGCAGCATACCTGCGAGCATTGCGAAGCAGGTCAGAGCAACTATGCCGGACCTGTTTCATAAGGTGGTCTGCTCCTGCTGCTCATCTTCATGTCTGCCAAACAGTAATGCATAGTGATTGCTGAGGTAGCTGAGGCTGATCTCAATTTCCTCTGCAGAATATGATGGAAGCCACCCTACAGACGTCTTGCCTGAAAGATATAAAGATGGAAATAGGTCTCAGCAAATCATACAGCAAGGTTACCATAGTTCTTAATACACATTTCTGCCCCCCAAATCTGCAACAACAAACTATTCACACAACTCAATAGGTATGGCATACCTTAACTAACAGTGAGATATATATGTATTGTATTGTAACACACTTTGTGCTATGTGTCTGCAGCCATGTTCCCTGTGTGGACACTATAATTGCCGGTGTGTTAAAGACTATTCACCTGCATGGCATTGCCAGGGCCACTATGGTTCCATATATGCATGTGGTATGCTTGCTATGTGATTGCTGCACATCTGACATTCTGTGTTATTGTGAATATCTATGCATGCTTTTGGACATGTTCAGGGATTATGTAGAATATCATTACCCATATATGTTCTATAACAGTGACATGGTAGGATGTTTAGGGGATATTTGGCAGCAGAGCCACCTCTCCAACCTCATCTGGCCATTTTACCAGGCCACATCACATATGTGACCCACCCTGGGGCCTCCTCAACTACTGGTCTGCACTACCTTCATGTGGAACCACCTCAGGGGTTGATGTTCCCCCCCGGAGGCATACACAGACATGATCCTGTAACCCGGAGTCAGGTCCAGGGTTTGGTGCATAGGGAGCTACACACAAACCAGGGGGATATGCTACAGCACCTTGAGGCTGTCAGTACACACTCATGGAGCCCACATGCTACTCCTGCTCAGCCTCCAGCCAACACACCTTCAGGTCCATGCAACTGCTGTTGTGATTGGCAATGGGTGGGAGCCTTGGTCCCATTGTTTCCATATGGGGGCTCACGTGGCTTCTACATTGCAGATGACACTCACCATCCAGGGTGTTTACCCACCACATGTGTCATATACCACCCTCGTAGGCTCTATTCCCCATCTACAAACCCAACCCACCTCCACAAATATACCTGCTATCCTTACCCAGATTCACAATCCCACCTTCACAGACAAGTACAATGTGGTCCCAAAAAGGGGTTTATGAGTGACATACCTGTTCATGTTGCACACATTTACTGCTGTATATTTGTGTGCATTGATATGTCTGATATTCCCTACCACATAGCATGCAGCACTGTGATGCAAAGATACTGGGCATGTATATATATATATATATATATATATATATATATATATATATATATATATATATATATATGTGTGTGTGTGTGTACATATGTGTGTGTGTGTTGTGTTGTATATCTGTGTTTATATATACGTGTAGGTGTCTGTATATCTGTAGACATACATGTATGTATATATCAATATATGTATGTACATACATCTTTATACATACATATATATACCTCTCTATACATGTATATTTATGTCTATATATATATATATATATATATATATATATATATATATATATATATATATATATATATATATATATATATATATATATATATATATATATATATATCTATATATATATATATATATATCTATCTATCTATATATATATATATATATATATACATATATATATATATATATGTATATATATATATATATATATATATATATATATATATATATATATATATATATATATATATATATATATATATATATATATATATATATATATATATATATATATATATATCTATATATATATATATATATATATATATATATATATATATATATATAGTACATTCAGACATCAGGTCCATGATCTCTGACTCTCCTTCCTGCACAGCTGGAGTGTTCTGCGTTGCTACAACACAGACAGCTGCCACATATGGACACAGCCTAACAATAGGGGAGTATATACATGGACAGATTGCAGGTACACCTATTACACACCTATGGCATTTCAGCATGCTACGTTACACATTAACCTGAGTATCCTGCAAGTGATGGGTTTTGGAGCCCAAGTATCCATCATTATGCCATTACCTCCACCACTCGCTATTGGCCACACTACTAGACATGTTTTCCATTACACAACACACACTATGATGGCTTACATCTTGTCAGTCAGTGCTGCTCTGCACAGTCGATGGGTATGGCCCACCACCCAAAGGAACAGACTCTAGTGTCCATAGCATTTGTTCAGCTGAACGTCATTACAACAACAACAGCTCCTGGCACATATAAATCATTCAACATCATCTATCCCATTAATATGGACCAAGTACTACAGTCAATTACATGCATATATACTTCACATACCTCTTGTGTGAGTGATGTCTGTTCAAACTTTTATTTTTTGCCTTTGCCTTTGCCCTACTTTCTTTTTCTTTTATTGATTGAGATAGATCTCTCTTCTCTTCTTGGTATTTATCCTTCCTGTCCTGTGGCAGCAGTGTTACAGCAGTTAGAGAGCAGGTAGAGAAACCTCTCAGAAGAGGACTCACAGAAGGCTGCGCATATTAGTATAGTATTCCAGACACAGAAGACAGGAGTGAGTGTAGTTTGTATATGCAATGTATAGCACCTTGTTTGCTGCTTTTAGCAGCATATAGTTTAAACATGACTGCTGTCTAACTGCATAGCTCTCAGTTGGGGCCTTGTGTTTGTGTGTGTCCACACACACTCTTCTTGTGTCAGATATATCACTGGCAGTGTGTGCATGTGTGTGTTGAGTGCTATCAGTAGGTGGCTACATCCATTTTTTCTTCCCCAACTCCAGCCGTTCTGCCTACAGTAGGGAGCTGCAACTAGTTATGGGAATTATTGGCACCTGTGGGGTTTAAATATGCCCAATTTCCCACACTTTCCCGTAATTGGACGGTTTTGAAAAGGCTAAGCTATGGGCACACCTGCTTACCTAATGTTGGCATTGCTTAAAGGGGCATACCACTGGGCAGATTGAGTTAGCCTGGACTACACATTGCTTACACCACGTAGGCTGACCTGTGCAATGCTTAGCATTGCTTACTATCTAATTAGCATTATATTTTCCTTTTGACATTGATTTATTATTTGTTACATGTTATATCTGTGTCTGGTATCTGTAGTTCATGTGTACGTATACTGTATGGGTTCCTGGGGACTTCAGCACTTTATTACACTAACGCCTCACATCTGGCCTTAATGCAGTCCTACAGTTCACATATTTATGTTATGTATCTAAAACCATTGGTGTAAGCAAAGTCACACGTGAAGTCTATTGTTATTACCAGAGAAACATTCATCCCATGCGGGACGACCCAAAAACTGGATGATCTTATTTGCAGCAACACCATGTCTAAAAAGCTAAGCATGGCTGTGTTCACCTGTGCATGGACTACAGCACGTGGAAGGCCTACGATACTTGGGTCGGGACGACGTACAAGATGAGTCCCGAGGGGAGGAGGAGGAGTGGAGGGTGGGCAAAGTGTGGTGGTGTAGTAGCTATGGGCAGGTAGTCAGAGGAGGGATGGTGGCTGCATGTGTGCAGTGGGGGAGGGGGAGTTGGAACTGTGGGTAATGAAATTATGGGTTGAGGAGAAGCTGGGTTGGATGGGCCTGTACTGGTCGGTCTGCCTAGTGGGTGGGGGAGAGGGGAATGAAATATATGCAAATAACAGATAAATGACAATATAGTTAAGCCATTATTTATATAGATCAAACAACATACATTAAACTTGGTAGTGTACTGCAGGGCGGACGTGTTTGGCTGTGGGTGGGTTGCCAATTACTACAAGACGTATATTGTTTGGAGCCTCTCAACTCCATTAACGGTGCATGTAGACATAGATGTTCTTGTTAATCAACCATTGCTATCTACGGATGTATGCCCATATATACCTATATATAGGTATATGTATTTGCTTACATATTTCTAACTATGTCCGTATATACCTACGGAGATATACATCTGCTACATATATGTAACCTGCTGTGTATATGTGGACATATAGGTGTGTCATATATATGTGTAGATGCCAGCATTTGCATGTATATATGTTCATATATATCTCTATCTATGTATATATATATATATATATATATATATATATGGTTCTACCTGACAGAAGACCTCCAGAAGATCGAAACGAAGAAGACCGGTGGCAGAACATCGACAATGCAGAAGACCGACGACGGATGACAACACCAACGCCGAGGATGCCGACATGGGAAAGGCTGTGTGAGTATGCGGTGACGTTAGGCAGGTAAGTGTGGAGATTGACGGTCTGTGGGGATAGGGGTGGGTTAAGTGAGTTAGGGTTGGTGGGTTAAGTGAGTTAGGGTTAGGGGCGATAGGGGTGGGTTAAGTGAGTTAGGGTTAGGGGGGGTTAAGTGAGTTAGGGTTAGGGAAGGCGGGTTAAGTGACGGACCTTAGGGTTAGGTAAGGTTTAGTGTGGGCTTGTAAGGATTTTGGTGTGCTTGTGTTGTGTGTGTGGTTTGTGGAATGGGGATGTGTTTTGTTTTTAATTGTTATTGTGGTGTGTGCAGTGTATGGGGTTTCGTGTTTGTGTACCGTCGGTTATTTCGTTGTCGGTTATGTGTGGTTTCGTGTTTATGGACTGTCGAATATGTGGTGTCGGTGATGTGGTTGTCGGTGTTGTGTGGTTTCGACTATGTCAGGTAGAACCATATATATATATATATATATATATATATATATATATATATATATATATATACATATATAGATATGTAGTATCTGTTTAGATATGGATATACTTACACACACACATACGTCTAGATGTTGGTATACATTCTCTGTACTGTTGCATGACTGACCTGGATGTTATGTTACTGACAATGTCAGATTTATGTATATCTGACTTGGCTTAGTGGTAAATCACTTGGTGCATGGTCTTGGCTTCGAGGTTGAAGAAAAGAGAATAATACCAAAATGCAGAAAGCTCCCTTACCAGTCTCTGTAAGAAGCTGAGATCACTCAAAATCCCCCAAAGCTTGTTATGCAAATATTATTGCCAGAGATTCCAAAGACAACCACAAGGCATTTTATAGTTATGTCCAGAATCTACACAGCAATGTCCAGAACTGCTCTGAGCTACTCCAGAATGGCATTAAATATGCTGATTCCAAGGAGTTTGCCAATATCCGGGCAGATTGCTTTAGTGCCACATTCACCCTCCTCTCACACCCTAAGGGGCCCCATCTCACTACCAAAAGATTGCCAATTCCAGTAGTCGTGGCCACACAAGTAGAAACCGCACTCTCCACAGCTAGGAATACAGCATCCATGGGACCAGATGACATCCCTGGCTGTGTACTACATGAACTACAAAATACACTTGCACATCACCTAAGTGCCATGTTTAATCATAGCCCCACCTCAGGCATCGATCCCACTGAGTGGCACACACCTACAGTTATCACACTCCACAAGGGGGGATTCACCTTGGATCCCAGGAACTACAGTCCCATCAGTCTGACAAGCCTGATCTGCAGGGGCATGGAATGCATTATCATGGAACTTATAAACTATGACATTGGCAACTGGCAAACACTGGACCCCACCCAGGTTGGGCTCGCGAAGGGCCGATCTTGTCTCCTGAACCTGATTGACTACCTAAAAATAAAACCATTGGTGTAAACAAAGTCATCCATGAAGTCTATTGTTATTAACAGGAATAGTCGCCTCATGCAGGACGACACCAAAATTTAGTTGTTATCCTTTGCAGTAACCTCATGTCTGCAAAGGTAAGCATGGCTGTGTTCACATGTGCATAGACTACATCATGTGGAAGACCGAAGATACTTGGGTCGGGACAATGTACAAGATGTGTCCTGAGGAGAGGAGGAGTGGAGGATGGGCAAAGTGTGGTAGTGTGGTTGCTACAGGCCGGTAATCAGAGAAGGGATGGTGGCTGCATGTGTGCAGTGGGGGGGGGGGCAGAACTGTGGGTAAAGAAAATATGGGTCGAGGAGAGGCTGTGTTGGATGGGCCTGAACTGGTCGGACTGCCTAGTGGGTGGGGAAGAGGGGAATGAGATATAAAAAAGTGAAACATAAAAGATGAATAATTTAAATCCCAATTTAAATAAAACACTTAAAAATAAAATAAACTTGGTAGTGTATTGCAGGGTGGATGTGTTTGGCTGTGGGGGGGTATGCCAATTCGTACGAGACGTATATTGTTTGGGGCCTCTCAACTCCATTAATAGTACATGTGGACATATATGTTTCTGTTAATTTACCTTTGCTATCTACAGATGTATGGCCATATATACCTGTATAGGTATGTATATATAGGTTAGTAGGTTCATAGGTAAATACTAGGCTATCTGCCTGAGGACATATGTAAGCCTAGCCAGAATGTGTTGGCTTTCACTGCCCCCTTTCATTAGTTCCCTGTGCCTTTGTCCAGCAGAGCCATTAGTTTCCTGTGCCTCTGTCCAGCAGAGCCACTGCAGTGATCCCCGGGGTAAATTTTCTGTTTCCCATCCACTCGTCAAGGTTTCTCTCTGAGGGGGCTCTGCCTAATGTGGATTGGAATCCTGTTCCAAAGCATGGGGAGTCTCTGGGACAGGAATCTATCCCTCCAGCAAGTCCTATTTATCATATGGTGAGGTTTAGATCCCTAGACCGTGTGGCTCTCAGGGATTTGTTTTTTTTTTAGGTGGAGCATGTCCATCAATTCTGGGTTGGACATGGCCTTGTATGCCAGGCAGAGATCACCTCTGAGTAGGTGGTATGCAACCGAGTACAGCTGGAGGTTCTTCAGTCGGGCTGCATAGGGCATCTGTTTGAGGCCAGTAATCCTCTTGGTGAGGTACTTCTGTGGTCTTTCCAGCTGTTGCAGGTGTCTTGTAAGGTACATCCTGAATGGGGCATTGTACTCTATGATGGGTCTGATTAGTGATGAGTAGAGGGGTACAATAACCTCATTTGTTTTAGATGCAAATTTTTTGTGATTAGGTGGGCCACATAGAAGGATTTTCTAACCACCCTGGCAATATGATTATCAAAGGAGAGATTACTATCTACTTTGGTCCCCAGATCCCTTATTTCATTTTCTGTATTTAGGGGACTACCACGTATGTGGTAGTTCATGAGTACTTTGTTTTTTCCAAAGGGGATGACTATGCACTTTTTGGCATTTAGCTTGAGGCCATGATTTTGACACCAGGTATCCGTCTCAGTGAAACTCTTCTGGAGGATGTCTGTATCAGCTGGAGAGTCAATTATGGCCCCCAGTTTGCAGTCATCTGCGAACTTGGTCAGCCATAGTCCTCCTGTGCTTGCCTGTACCTCTGAGAAGTATATACTGAGCAGGAGCACTGGGGGATGCCACTTGTAACTGGTTTAGAGTCGGACCTAGAGCCTGCAACTCTCACTGTGTGGGTTCTATCCATGAGACAATTGGCAACCCATCTTGTGATGTAGAGGTTTATGTTCAGGCTGGTGAGCTTGTCTATAATACCAGAATGGGGAATGGTGTCAAAAGCCTTTGCGAGATCTAGGTATGCTGTGTGGACCTCCTTTCCCTTGTCTAAAGCCTTGGTAACTGTCTCAAAGAAGTCCACCAGGTTTAGGAGGCATGATCTGCCCTTAACAAAGCCAAACTGGGTAGGGAACAATGTTTGAAGGTTCCCAATGTCTCTGTTAATGAGTTCCATGATGATGCACTCCATAGCCTTGCAGACCAGGCTAGACAGGCTTATAGGGCTTCCCGGGGTCCGTTGTGGCTCTACCTTTGTGGAGCGGGATAACTGTTGCTCTGCGCCACTCTATGGGTACGTAGCCTGTAGAGTGACTGAGTTTGAACAGTGTGTTTAGGTGAGGGGTTAGTTCATTTTGGAGTTCATGTAAGACACAGCCTGGGACACCGTCCAGTCCCATTGAAGCTGTGTTTGTGGCTTTGGATAGGGTTGTTTTAACCTGTGTGTCAGTGATTGCCGTGGCTCTATATATATATATATATATATATATATATATATATATATATATATATATATATATATAAAACTACATATATAGATTTGTTGTATATGTTTAGATATTATATTTACAGACACACATACATCTAGATGTTGGTATACATTATCTGTACTGTTGCATGACTGGACTGGATGTTATGTTTCTGAAAACATTATATTTACTTTTGTCTGGCATGGCTTAGTGGTAAATCACTGTATGGATGGTGTGCATGGTCCAAGGATTGAGCCTTTCAAAGGCTGTTTATTTTGTTGCTGGGTAGAACATGGGCCACTGGAAACAGAGTGATTAAGGCACTTTAAAGCAGTTGCAAGCGGGTTTGTGTGGGTTTGCATGGAGCTAAGCACTGCTAACTTCCGGTTACAGTTTCTTATACTCAGTTAGCTTCCACATTGCTTAATCTATGTAGCCAGTACTTAGCCCTGCACAAACACACATAAACATGCTTACTAGTGCTTACAATTGCTTAGTTGTGCTTAAACCTGGTTACTAGTGCCTTATTCATTATGTCACTGATACTTCACATGTGCATTTCCTGCAGTACTCTATTTCATACATATGTATTAATTAGTGGGTTTTGCAACAAAACTATTGGTTATAACGTGCTTTGCCATGTAAAATAGACTGTGTTGGAGTGGGACACGAACTGAGAATGCCTGTTTGTTAGGCGAATGCTCTTCCCACTACTATTGTGGTGTAGTTTCTTTAGCATATATCTTCCTTGTTAGCCTCTTCAGCCTTTTAAGCTGCTTTAACCGTAGCTAAGTGTTGGGCACACCCGCACACCTATGGTTAGCTGTACTCAGATTTTTAAGCTAAATGAATAAATTTCTTCATTTCATTTTAATGTACTGTTACTGTTGTACACATGGGGAACTGTTGGTGGGGATATGCAGACATCTATGAGTGATCTCACTCATTTTTTCCCACTTTCTGCTGTTCTACATTGCAGGGGCATGTTTATTCTGAGAGCTCTGCTCTCAGACATGCCCCCTGCACTCATACATGCTCCATGTAAGCCTAGGAGCTCGGGCAGTGAGCCTTCATTGATATGCATGGCGTGCTGCCGTCCTATTCCTAAATAGGTACTTCCATGCAGGAATACGCTAGTCCTGCATGGAAGATTGGTGAATTGTCTCAGCCTTACAACATTTTCTTGGCATGGTCAACTAATTAGGCAAGTTCATTCCAGATTTGAGTCAACTTTTAGCATCACTAAGAAAGCTGACACACAAATATTTAACTTGGTCCTGGTTGGAACAACACCAAAGAGCATTTGATGTCTTGAAACAGAGCATTGCTACTCCAGCCACTTTAAGATATTATGATGTTCACAAACTAGTAACTCTCTCCTGTGATGCTTCTAAGTCTCATCTTGGTGCAGTCATTTTTCAAGAGGGTTGACCAGTAACCTGTGCAACAAGAACTCTAACCCGGGGCGTGGCTAGGATGTAGACTGGTTGGCAGCATCTTTTCACAGCTCTGCACTCAAAAGATATTTCTGACAGGAATTTTTATAAACTAGATATTGTAGACAAACCTATTTTGTTGAATTACTTCTACTAATATCACTAGAAGTCTACAGTGCAACAAAATTGGCTTTAAACATTATTTTTCCTGTCAAAAACAAGAAGGAAGGTATCTGAATCTACTGAAAATGAGCTTTTCTAAGCATACCACACAGGACCAGATGATGAAAAAGGAGATACAGTCTTTATTAAATGCTATACAAGACTTGTCAGTGAAATTTGACAAAATGAATACCAAACTGGACACTTTTGAGGAGAGATCTACAAAACAAATACAGCAACTACAAGAAATAATGACACAACAGAAGTCTCAAATAGCTGACATAGAGAGATCCTTAAATGATACTGAGGGCAGACTCTCAGAACAAGATCTTCAGCTACATTTTTTATCACAACAAAATGCTTCATTACAAAATAAAATAGAGGACCTAGAGAACAGGTCCAGATGAAATAACCTTCGCATCTATGGGCTACCAGAGAAAACAGAGGGAGATGACATGGTGACTTTCCTTACTACCTGGTTGCCAGAAGTTTTAAAATTGCCTGAAACTCTTTCTTATGGAATTGAAAGAGCCCACAGATCCTTAAAAGCTGCTTCATCAACCATCAAATCAAAAAATCACCCGAGATCAATAATAGTAAAGTTGTTTTCATCACAGGACAAAGAACTTATTTTAAAAACAGCATGGTCAACTTCTCCAGTTAAATACAAAGACAACATAATCAGATTTGATAATGATTATTCTGCTGGAGTTATAACTGCAAGAAAAGAATGTCTCCCTCTGATAAAGGAATTGAAAAAAAGACAACTTAAAGTCCACTTGCTGTTCCCTGCAAGAATAAAAATATTTTTTACTGAAGGTCCTAAAATTGTTGACACTCTGCAAGCAACAGTTTCTTATCTTTCATCTAATAAAACCTTGGATAATGTGGAAGAAATGGATTTCTTCCAATTTGGGGTTAAGCGTCACTTAAAAAAAAATGAATGGAGCACTGCTGACAAGAAGAAGAAGAAACGATAAAAGACATATGAAAAACACAAACATTATTGTCTTCTATTTGCTCTGTAAGGCAAAAAAGTTATTTGAAAGCATTCATGCTTTACACATGTGTCAGCCTTTGAAACAATATAAATACAAGATAAGCAGGACATTTTAAGCAAGGTAACATATCTTTCTCTATTACAGTGTAAATACTTACAGTCATGATTTTTCTAACTCTAAATAATGTTTAGATAGTTCATTTATAAATTACCTGCCTTTTACTGCTAGTATAGAATATGATGTATTTACACTGACATATTAATGTGGTGTGTTTAAATGAGCATGATTCCTTTTTATATTATTTACACTATGCATGAAATATCTAAACTGATGTATTTAATACACATAATAATGTATAAAAACTGATAGTAATAACTGTCAAAAAGTGCCTTGAAAAGTAATTATCTATTCTTTGATGCTAAAAGTGCCTTTTTGACTAACAAACAACTGTTTGGCCTGTATATCTGCCCTTAATGTTAAGAAAACTAATAGATGTTTAATGAGCTGGTGTTCAGTTTAAAAAAGCCCTAAAAACTTCACTTACTTTGTTTTTGTCTTCCCGCCATGGCCACGAGCTGGGAACTCTTATTTTACCACCCCTGAATGAAGGTTCTTCAGTTAGAATCCATTACAGTGTGTTAAACCTTCTAACAGCACAAAATGAAAGTAAACACTCATGAGTGATGTCAGCACTAAAACAAGACAGTATGGGTGTGGTGTCAGCTCCTAAGCTACTTAAAGTAACCAGCACACTATTTATGAGATGGCAAAGTGCTTTTACAGTTTTAACAAATATTAAAAGTACACTGAAGTACCTAATGAATTTAGAAGGTATCAACACATACATGACATTTTATTATAGTGTAATATTTGTTATTCATTTTGAATTGTACACATAAACAGCACACAAAGCTTAAAAATAAGTATATCACTTGGAAGAAACTGTATGAATAGTTAACACATACAGACTTTACTATAATCTTTTCTGATAAGATCACCCACGTAAATTACTATAATTTAACTTAATTTTATAAAAATGTAATATATTTAAGTCCTTGACTGGAACTATATAACATATTTGTAAACACACTGCAGCTAGTGTACTCAACCTTAAGGATAGTAAGTCAATTAAGGTTCATGAATGTAGCTATGTGTTATTAGGCATTTTAAGGGTAAAAAGGAGTTGCTGTTTAATTATCAAGATACTCTGTAAATATTAAATTGTTCAAGTAGCACAATCATTAAGCAGTAATGAGCAAGAAAAAATCTCAGTCTTGCTTATGATATTGTTTTATATACATATATATATATATATATTATATATATATATATATATATATATATATATATATAGGAAAGAACTGCTGAATTATAAGTATGCTTTTATTAAAGGCAAGTTATATTAATATTGAACATCCTCACTGAAAATGAATGGTTGTGTAGAGACACAGTAACTCCCATTATATAACCAAGGCTAAAGAGATTGTCTTGTATGTCTAAATTGATCAGCCTTGAACCTTAGATTGCAAATAGACATGCAACATACTTTTACTTATAATACTGAATATATATTATATAACATCACAAACACTAAAGCCATTGTCAGCTACATCTCATATCAATCAGCATTAAAATATGATTTGAATAGCATAGGCAGTTACTAACATATTGCTGTTGGCACCTGATAATGCATAAAAGTAACAGGTCTAATTTCTGTCTATGAAAGTAAATACCAGGCTGTGTGCATTTGTTAATTATGAAACAAGAGTGTGCTATCTATTCTTTTTAATATCCTATAGGTATGTACTTGTTAGAGACACACACATGCTGCAAAGCTGCTAGTTATTGCATATTCATTAGTATATTTCTGACTGCAGTGTTATAAATATATGGTGTGGACCACTTGAGTTGAGAATATGTCTCTATATTGGGCATGTTCTCTGTTTGAACATTGTATATTATCTATAATATGATATGGAGTACCCTCACTAAATTCAAAGAAGCCACAATAGAAACAAATATTTATTAAAAATGGAGAATAGAAGGATGAAGAGAAAAATGAAGGAAAATGGTTGATGGTCATATAAGGTTATCTTTTCTTGTGTATGTAGAAGAGTTGACAGTAATAAGTACCAAACAATTGTGTTATAGCATATTTAAAGCCTACTTTGCTTCTCATATTTTCCAACCTTACAGTTATAATGCTGCAGATAAATATTGTAATATTATAAGGAGTATAAGTTGCTATTTGACATATGACATATGTGGTACACTAGCGATGAAATATGCCAGTGGCACTAATAAATATATAGGAATTGCTAAGAAATATAGAAACTATATAATACCAATGCCAAAAAATTAGTAGCATTCATACAACTAAAATATGACTTTTTAAATTAAAAGAAAACTATAAGATTCCACTCAGAAAAGCCAAAAACGAAAGCGAGGACCAATGCAGGCTAAAATAAACCTCCAAATTTATTAGCTCACAAGTAACACAAAATAAGTTTTGATTACTGATTACTGATAAATGACAATACAAATGTAACGTTATATTCATTGTTATGGATACTTTCTGATTTAATCAACTTGTGGCATGGTTAACTGATGCATATAATGCTTAACATGTTTTTTTTATGTATGTATGCATATATCTGTGTATGTATGTATGTGTGTATATATGTATATATATATATATATATATATATAAATATATGTGTGTGTATGTGTATGTATATGTATGTATATGTATGTATATATATATATATATATATATATATATATATATATATATATATATATATATATACATATATATAGGTAAACCATTGCAATAAATTTGATACCTATGAATGCCACTCACACTATAAGGGAGATAGACAGCAAGCATATTATTTTTAAGATGCATAACCATTATTGCGACACAAAAGATATATTAAAATAAAAGATTTTCCTTTGCAATTTAAACAAAACCAAATAGTTAAGTATTAAATCTATGTATAGTTGCGTTGCCTTAGTGTTTTATAAAATATTAAAAATAGATAAAGACTGTATTTAAGTAATCTGTAAAGACAGATACATGTATACTTAAAAGATATATAAGGTACTTTTCATTATAAAACTACCATATGGCGGGGCCGGGGGAGGATGCTGAAATGCAAACTTAGAGCGATCGCTTGAATAATTAGATCATTCAAGGATGAGATGTTTTTTCTCATGGAGGGGTTTGGTGGTTGTTTATCTTATATTGTTCTCAGTTATGATCTTGTAATTTACTTTTATTGGGTGTCTATAATCTATTGTAATACTGTTGGAAGAAGAAAGAACAAGTCATTCTCTTCAACGAGTATATGAATATGGATAAAAGCAAAGCTAATATAAATCCAGTTGCAAAATGTATATCTCTTAATGTAAATGGTTTAAATAATAGCTGCAAAAGGGGAAGTCTTTATAGATATTTAAAGCTATGTGAAGCACAACTAGTATTTTTACAGGAAACACACCTTACATAGGAAGACATAAATAAAATAAGAAATAAAAATTATACAATACTAGTAAGTTCCACCTATAATCAGAAGCGAAGGGGAGTAGCAATTTTGTGGAAAAACACTACTTTAATGCCTAAAATCATAAACACGTTCCATGACAACTCAGGAATGTTTTGTCTAGTGACAATATCTATCAATGAAATGATATATACATTAGTGAATATTTATTGGATACCAGGACTAGGTTTTAGAGTGGCCAAACAACACTTAGAAGACATTGTACAATATACCAAAGGCAATTTAATCATAGCTGGAGATTTCAATTGCATATAAAAGAAACTGACACAAATACTAAAACTACATGTAAGAGATCACCTTTAACAAAGTTATCTGAGTTTGTTGAAACTTTTAATATAGTTGACATAAATGAGTATGCTATCCCAGATTCACTATTCTTTACACATTTTTCCCATAGACATAATACATACTCTAGAATAGATAGAGTGTACATAACAAAGGATTTAACCTCTAAATTAAATAAAGTCAAGACAATTTCATGTCCATTTTCGGACCATAACACCATAACGTTTGAGATAGACTTATGTTTCAAGAGAAGGATATCAGTAACAAGAATACCATCTTACATAACAAATCTCAAAGATTTTAAGGAATTTTAAGACACAAACATTCCTAGATATCAATCTTACAAAAGATGTATCTGAAATATATATATATATACATATGGTTCTACCTGACATAGTCGAAACCACACAACACCGACAACCACATCACCGACACCACATATTCGACAGTCCATAAACACGAAATAACCGACGAAACCCCATACACTGCACACCACTAACAATTAAAAACAAAACACATCCCCATTCCCACACACAACACAAGCCAAAATCCCAAAACCTTACCTAACCCTAAGGTCCTTACCTACCTCCCTAACCCTAACTCACTTAACCCGCCCCTCCTAACTCACTAACCCACCCCTATCGCTCCTAACCCTAACTCACTTAACCCCCTATCCTAACTTCATCCTGTTGTCCGTGTCGGTCTTCTGGTCTTCTTCTTCTGCGCTATATATATATATATATATATGGGATGCATTGAAAGCATACCTATATGGAAGAGCGGTGAGATGGTATAAAAATAAACAAAAACAGTGGAATAAGGAATTAATGGAATTACAGTCAAAAGTAGATAATTTAAAGCTTGATATTCAAAATGGAAACACCAACTTAATAAAAGAACTAGAAGATACTAATAAAAACACTCAGAGACGCTACACCACAAAACAATGATCAACTTAGAAAAAATTAAACTATGTTACTATTCAATGAACCCTAAAAACCAACGAAGAATAGCAAATAGGACTAAAAAGATTATTAAAACAAATCAAATCAAGGAAATACATAATATAGAAACCAAAAAGAAAGTATCTGATTTAGAAGGAATACTAGAAGCTTTTAGGCTATTTCTTCATAAACTTAATAATCAAAATGAGAAAACAGAAACACATGCAGCATTGTAAGCTTTTCTCAAAAACGATGTTAAAGTTAGGTTATTAGAGGAGCAGGTACAACTAATAGATAAACAAATAACAATGACAGAACTTAAAGCTGAAGTAAATAAGCTAAAATTAAACAAAGCTCCAGGTATAGATAATATCACCCCAGAAATGTTTAAATTACTATCAAATGAGGCTTTGCTGTTGTTATTGAATGTCTTTACATCAGTTAAAAATGGTAAAGACATTCCTCCTTCTTGGAAGTACACATTAATATCACCAATTCTGAAACAAAATAAAGAACCCAGTGAATGTTCATCATAAAGACCCATTTCACTTCTTAATATAGATTATAAAATTTTTATGGCAATACATGCTGCTCGAATAAAACAATTACTGCCACTTTTGATAGAGGAGGATCAAACAGGTTTTATAAAAGATAGGAACACTTATGACAACATTAAAATAATGATTTCCTTAACTGATTATATAAATGTCACAAAAAACAAAATGAATGTTATTAGCTTAGACATAAATAGCACATTTGATTCAGTGAACTGGGATTATCTGTGGTTAGTTTTAGAAGAATATGGCTTCTCAAACAACTTCACTTTGTTAATAAAATCATTATATGAAAAATCATTGGCTTATATAAAACTGGGATCTTGTCTGTCTAAATCTATTAAAATAACTAAGGGCACAAAACAAGGCTGCCCTCTTTCTCCATTATTGTTTGTGCTAGTCATTGAACCCTTAGCAAATAATATATGTATGGATAAAAATATTGAAGGAATACAACTAGACAACAGCCTAGAGCTTAAAATTCAACTTTTTGCTGATGATATTTTAATTACCTTAAAAAATAATAATAGCAGTTTAAAAGCATTATGGGACTCAATTCAAAACTTTCAAAACTTTTCAAGTCTTAAATTTAATGAGAACAAAACAAATGTATTGCTTATAAATACTAATAAAAAGATCTAAATAAAAATACCATAAATATATCTCTACCAATAATATAATTAAATACTTGGGAATTATAATAACTAACAACCTAGATACTACAATTGAAACAAATTATAAAGAGACCTTAAATAATATTAAAAATCTAATACAAAGATGGAATAAATTCTTCTTTTCAATGGAAGAAAGGCTTTATATAATTAAAATGATCATACTTCCAAAAATTCTTTATGTCATACAAGCTTGTTCTTTGCCACCAGCTAAATCGCACCTAAAACAATTAAATGATTTAATGGTAAGATTCCTATGGTATCCAAAAAAACCAAGGATAGCTATTAAGTATCATCTAGATGATCGGGATATAGGTGGCATAGGTTTACCAGACATAGAAAGATGTTTGCATTCATCCATTATTAAAACAATATCATTATGGCTAAATACAAAATATACATCAAAATGGAAGCTAGATCATAAGAGAATCTGGTTAAAAATCAGGATTTGTAGTAGCAAAAAAGTATACAGATTTCATACCAAACAATTTTCTATGGCTGATGAAGGAATATATGATGATACATAAGAATAAAAATATAAGTTCCAAATACATTACTTATACATTAAAAATTTTCCAAAATCTTATTAATAGCAATCCTGATATTAAAGCATGGTCATTTCTTTTATATCCAGTAGCGTACACACAAGGTAATATAATAACATTTAATATGGAAGTAGTCAACATGCTTAAAGAAAAGGGATTAATATATTGGCATCAATTGCTAAACTCTGGAAAACCTCTGACAATAGACCAGATTAAACAGAAATTAAATATGGAAGATAGTTCGTGGTTACATGTACAAGAATTAAGACAGTATACATTAAGCAAACAAGAAACAATGCAACCATCAATAAGACAAAATGTTCCTAACCTTATAGAACATATAATATTACTAACGAATCAACCCATTACTGGAAAGGGATACTTATCATCTATTTATAAAACAAACAAAAAAATAAAAATGCATAATAATAACAAAATATGGAATTATTATAGATCAGTTAATGGACATGTGCCAAATGACAGAGATAAAAAACTAATTCTTCTCTCTCCAAAGCAGACATCACTTTCATTACATTGGAGACTTATTACATGGAAATTCATACACAGATCTTATGTAACCCCTCATAAAATGGAACTTATGTTTAAGAAAAATATTGGCTGCTAGAGATGTGATTTATCAATAAAATCAGACTGGCAACATATGTTCTATGAATGCCATTTGATTAAACCATATTGGGATAAAATAAATTATGTTCTGCAAATGGTATTCAATGATAAATTCCAGATTTCCAAATCTATTATTTTGTTTAATGCACCTGTACCTGACTGTGTGCCAAGAACAAAATGTAATCTTATGGACTCTCCTAGCTATTGCAAGGAAGAACATTACATCAAACTGGAAATCCAAAGCTTCTCCAACTTTTAAGCAATTCATGAATATGGTGTCAGCAGTATCGCAATTGGAAATGAACACTATTAAAGGAAGAACTGAAAGAACTACATCATTATATGTAGCATGGCAAAAAGTAACTGAAATACTGGAGAATAATGACTGCAGCAGATTATAATCAGGAAACAATTGTATAGAAAGCCAATTATATATCAACAATAGACACCCTTGTAAATACTTTATATTTGTTTTAATGTTTGATATCTGTTTAGAGGTTTTAGCCTACCTTTTTAAATAATTTGTAAATACTTCATTGTCATAAATAACCTGCATTCATGTTTTCTTGTTTTTGGAAATGAATAAAAATATTTAAAAAAAAAAAAAAAGAACTCTAACCCAAACTGAGATGCAGTATGCTGAAATAGAAAAAAGAGATTTTGGCAATTGTGTTTGCATGTTCGAAGTTCCATGATTATACTTATGGCTGACATATTCACATCAAAACTGACCACAAACCTTTGGTCACTATTTTGAAAAAGCCAATGCATACAGCTCCTGTGAGATTGCAACATATGATGCTCAAGTTTCAAAAGTACAATTTCAACCTTCTTTAGACAAAAGGCAAACATCTTTATCTTGCTGATACCTTATCTAGATCACCCAGAAAAAAACACTGAAGAGCATGGCAATGAGAAATCTGATTTTGAAGTCATGGAAATGAGAAATTTTTCTTCGACATGTCTTGATGAGCTTAGAACTCATACAGCTTCAGATCCAGTTCTTCAGAAGCTCAACCACTTTATCAGTCGAGGATGGCCTACAAAGCAATTTTGTTTACCAGCAGATGTGCAGCAGTATTTTCCTTACAGAGATGAGAATTTGATGGAAGATGGTATCACCATGCAAGGTCCAAAAGTGGTAGTTACAGCATCCTTACAACAAGAGTATGTTAAGATCTTGCATCATGGCCACCCAGGAAGTGATTCTTCCAAAAGAAGGGTGATAAGTTTAATATTTCGGCCTTCTATGTCAAAAGATATTGAAAAGGAAATCTCAGCTTGTTCTTTTTGTAGTAGTACTGAACTGCATCAACAAAATGAACCACTTCAGTTAAGCAACATTCCTGAACTACCTTGGTCAACAGTATCCACAGATATTTTTGAATGGAATAGTCAACATTACTTGGTGTTAGTACACTCTTATTCAAACTGATGTGAGATTGACCTACTTCCTAACCTAACATCCAGTACTGACATTACAAAGTTGAAGAGATATTTTTCTGTCCATGGTTGTCCGCAAAAAGTCATTTCTGACAATGGTGCAGAGTTTACAAGTCAGCAGTTCAAGAGATTTGCTGAAACATGGGACTTTGTTCATGTTACTAATAGTCCTGAATACCCACAATTAAATGGCTTGGCTGAACATGCATTTCAAAGTGCAAAACAGTTGTTAGTGAAATCCAAATGAGACAATACTGATGTTTTTCTAAACTTGCTTAATCTCAAAAACATTCTGCACGATAATTTGCTTATCACCTGCTCAGAGACTTATGTCGAGATAAACCATAACCACACTACCAGTCAATAAGAATGTGTTGGTTCCATGTGCTAAAAACAACAAAACAGTAAAAGTTCAACTTCTAAAAAAGCATTTGTCCCAAAAGTCCTACTCCGACAAAACCAGCAAACCTCTGAACTGTTTGATAGAAAGAGAGTTAGTGAGGATGCAGACAGCAAAAGGATTTCATCAGATTGGACTTGTAAAACATTTGTGTGAAGAACTGAGATCATACATCGTTGAATCGCAAGGGATGGAATTTAGGCAGAATCGGAAACATTTACTACCGGTGTCTGCGCCAGTGTTACAGCATCTTGTCTGTAATGGAGACTAATTCTCAGAGTGATTTGTCCAATGCTCCTTTCTGGAGAACATTTCATCATCAGTTGCTGTTCCTGAAAGTATCCCTGAAAATCCTGAAGTAAAACATTACCCAGTGACTATCCCTTTTACTAAACCCAGTTCTAATTATTATATTACAAGGTCAGGTCGGATCTCAAGACCTTATCCTAGATATAAGACAACCTGGACATGATTGTTCTTGTTTATACATGTCTGTATAATTTGCATCCCTATTCAGTTGTCATTATTTTCATTGCATGACAGAATAGTCAAAGAGGGAGGATGTAGATAAGAGTGTGTTGTACCTTTAAGAGCCATTCCAGTCAGTGGGCACGTGCATATAAGTACTGAGCACATGCAAGTAAGAGTGCCATTTTGAGAGAGCAGCCAGAGTGAAAGCGTGTATGTGTGTAGCAGTCAGTTTGTTTAAGTTTAATGTTCCAGCCGTCTATCCACATGTGTTTGCATGTAATAAACTACTTAAAAAAAACACCCAAGCTTCATCACCTTATCTGAATAGACTAGAAGAGCGACAGAAAAGACATCCCTTTTGTGGTTATTTAGTTGGGTTTAGGGGTCTTTTGTGTTGATGTGAGGCACCTAGGATCATTCATGGTGAATATCAAGTAGTCTTCAGACTTTAGTTACCATTAATTTGTGTCGCGAGCCTCCAGTATTCTTGTGGACATTTCATTACCTGTCAGAACCTTGGTAGGGAACTGCAGCAGTGTGTTTCATTGTATTTCAAAAAAGTTGGTTACAAATAACTATATACTATGTGAACATGCTACATCATTGGCTATGGAATGCAACAATGTTCATCTACTCATACTAAATGTGCATGTGAGTAAATGCACAATAAGAGGTGGTATTACAGCATAAATTCAGTTATTTGACATATTCTGTATCCATTGAGCATTCCATTCTGATTACAGTTACAATATGTTTGAAACATGGACCTGAAATTCATTTCAGGGAATCCTGAGATAATGATCCCAAATAATACAAAATCTAACCTTAAAATTGCTGAAATATTTTGAAACCTAGCAACAAAGTACAATATTATAACAATGAAAAAAATATTCTTCACTTTTCTGATTGCCAGATTGTTAAATAATTTATAGTAGACTACATATTACTAACATTTAATCACCCCCCTTGGCTTTCAGGGCAGTGTAAGAATCTAATGTACAGTACAGACAGAGCATGGAAGGACTGTCAAAATAACAAAACTAATAACCTTCAAACCTTTAGGCAACTTTGTAAACAGATAAAAAATATATCATTCCCCTACATAAAGGGGGAACCCTTTCCTCTCCACACATATCCCTTCTCCTCTTTACCTTCACCCTGTTATTCTTATCTTTCTTATAACAACTATTTTGACATATAATCTAACTCTTCTTGAAGATACACTTCGTGATCTTTCCTAAATCTGTGTAATAATAACTCTGACATTTTAACACAGTTCTGATATCTACATTTGGTCTATTGAACATCCAGAGTTTTTTATGTATGTACAGACACTCTTACATCTTTTTTATTTATATTTTTATTTATAGTTTGTTTGCCAGGATAGTCCATTGGGCCATGAGGAGCCCATTTTCAATGAAGTCTTGGGGAGAAAAGCTCCAGAAAATTGCAAATTACAGGTTTAACATAAGAGTAAGTTGTTAGAGAAATGTAATCTGCACAAACAAAGCCAAATTAAACAAATAGAAAAACACATATTAGTAGAGTGCACAGTGTTGATGGAGAAGTACAGAGAAGGTCAGAAGGAGTTGCATTGTGTCTTCGTGGATTTAAAGAAAGCATATGACAGGGTGCCTAGAGAGGAGTTGTGGTATTGTATGAGGAAGTCGGGAGTGTCAGAGAAGTATGTAAGAGTGGTACAAGATATGTATGAGGGTAGTGTGACAGTGGTGAGGTCTACGGTGGGAGTGACAGATGCGTTTAAGGTGGAGGTGGGATTACATCAAGGATCAGCTCTGAGCCCTTTCTTATTTGCAATGGTGATGGACAGATTGACAGACGAGATCAGACAGGAGTCCCTGTGGACTATGATGTTTGCAGATGACATTGTGATCTGTAGTGAGAGTAGGGAACAGGTGGAGGAGACCCTGGAGAGGTGGAGATATGCTCTAGAGAGAAGAGGAATGAAGGTCAGCAGTTCTAAGACAGAATATATGTGTGTGAATGAGAGGAAGGATAGAAGAATGGTGAGGATGCAGGGAGTAGAGGTGGCAAAGGTGAATGAGTTTAAGTACTTGGGATCAACAGTTCAGAGTAATGGTGAGTGTGGAAGAGAGGTGAAGAAGAGAGTACAGGCAGGATGGAGTGGGTGGAGAAGAGTGTCAGGAGTAATTTGTTACAGACGAGTACCAGTAAGAGTGAAAGGGAAGGTCTACAAGAGGGTAGTGAGATCAGCTATGTTATACGGGTTGGAGACAGTGGCATTGACAAAAAGGCAAGAGTCAGAGCTTGACGTGGCAGAGTTGAAGATGTTACGATTTGCACTTGGTGTGACGAGGATGGACAGGATTAGGAATAAGTATATTAGAGGGTCAGCCCAGGTTGGAAGGTTTGGAGACAAAGTCAGAGAGGCAAGATTACGTTGGTTTGGACGTGCTGAGGAGGGATGCAGAGTATATTGGGAAAACGATGCTAAGGATGAAGCTGCCAGGTAACAGGAAAAGCGGAAGGCCTAAGATAAGGTTTATGGATGTGGTGAGAGGATATACAGGTGGTTGGTGTGACAGAGCAAGATGAAGAGGACAGAAGGAAATGGAAACAGTTGATCTGCTGTGGCGACCCCTAACGGGAGCAGCCGAAAGAAGAAGAAGAAGAAGTAGAATGCACATATTAGTACAATGCAATAAGAGTAATATTTACAAACAGTCAAAGTTTTTAACAGTTTAACATATTAGCACAATGCAATAACAGAAACAGTCTAAATTTTTTAACAGTTATTCTAATTCATGCAGTTAATTTCTAGGCTACTGAATTGTACCATTCTAGGAGTTGTGATAATTCCTAGAGTTTATTAGTGGTACAAAACAATGAGAGATTATTGTGAATTATAGCTTATAGGGAGTAGCTATAGTGAAGGGAGATTATGTGGGGTGGGAGCAAGAGCATTCCCATAGTGAAGTTAGGTGTGTGTGAAGTAAGGTTTTGAATGAAGAGAGGCTGCTGGTGGTGCAGATGAGAGGTGGGAGGGAATTCCAATGGCATGCTAGAGAGAAGGACATTAGATGTTTGCCTGGTGGATGGGCACGTTTATGCAGTTCAATTAGATTTTGGGAATTAGATCTCAAAAGTCTATTTGGTTGGTGCATTTTAAAGGTGGTGGCAAGAGAGGGACTTCTTAACATCTGTTATCCAGCTCCTTCACTTCAGACTCACTATTCATATAGAAAATGTTTTTGCTGTATAATATTTATAAACAAAAATATTTTATTACTGTATTAAGTTTAATATCTATCTATGATGTTGTATTATAAAATGTCTTTTGCAATAATCTTGTAATGTATATTTGTAGCTTTTCTCCTTAGGACTCCACTGAAGATGGGTACCCTGTGGATCCACTCTGATTTTCCTGATAAATAAATGTGAGTAAATAAATAAAGAATAAATATTTTAATTCTGAGTTTATGTAGTATTTAGGCAAAAGAAGCACTAAGTTTTTTTGAAAATTTGCCGCAAGCAGATTTCAGAATACACACATTACTTTTGAATTTGCCTGCCTTATACATTCAGCATTATTTATAATGGGTACAATAGCAAATTAATACCATTTTGTTTACGTATTTATTGCATTGGTTGACCAGGAAAGTGTGACTGGCATTCACTATTTTCAGAGAAAGCTCAAGGTGTAAAGGTCCATAGGGATAATCATCTAAAAACACATACGGTACTATGTATGTATTGAAAATAAGAAGCATGGGTAAGTACAGGAGGAGGAAATCCACAGAAATAGGCATATAAATCACATATTACCTTTCATAAATAGGCATAAAATCACATATAATACATATTACCTTACAGAAATAGGCAAATGAGTCAGCAAACTGTACAATACAGTGGTATACAAGATAAGCAGCAGGAGTTCATATGGGGAGATAAGCTCCACAGAAGATGGGCATATAAATTACTTACATGATATAAATAGGACAAGTATCAGGAATAGTTATGATAATGAGTAAGATTATGAAGCACTGCACAATTGGGTTAGCACTTTAAAATTCATATAATGATTATGTTGCATAGTAAGGTGAACTAGTTCAAGAGGGTCTATATTACATATTCGAATGAACTACTATGAGAATATCCTTTCATTGACATGTATGTGTCAAACTCACAGGTAAGCAAATGGCCACATCATCAATTTTTTCCTAGGGAAAAAATTGGCTGTCCGTTGTAAATATGCCCTTTTCATATTCATATAGGTTCATATGTTCATATGTTAGTACTAGGCTAACTGCTCTTGTGGGACATTTTTAAGCCTAGCCAATTACCCCATGTGAGAATCAAACCCTGCACCCTGTGTCTGCATGGTAAACACCTTAACCATTCTGCCATCCTCCCATAATTTTCCCCACTGTAGTGCGATCTCAGAGTTAGTATATTTAGTTGGGGGGTGTGGGGGACACAGCCCCCACATTGGGGGATGTGGGGGTGAAGGCCCCCATTTCATAATGTTTGTAAAAGTGTGTCATGCGTAGTTGGCCTACCAATTTTTTTCTGGTGATGTGGCCGTTCGCTTACCTGTGGGTTAGACACATATGTGTCAATGAAAGGGTACTCGCATTTTAGTTTGTTTGACTTCGTAATATAGACCCATTCAAGAGCCATAGTCTTAACCTAGGCTGTCACAGATACAGAGCCAAGTATTTTTAAGATGTTCATAAGTTTAATTTTTAAATAATTTAGGTTGTCAGTTTGTCTCAGAGAAAGTGGCATAGAGTTCCATGCTCTTGAAACATGGCTAAAATACAGAGTATCTCCTGCAGAGTTATTGGATTTAGTTATGGTAAGAAGGATTTTGTCTAGTTCTAGGAGTATGTGAACATGAGAGATCCAGGCTAGGAAAGCAGTTGTGCATATGTGAGAGTGAATGCAACTTCAAGCCAGTTGAGAGAAAGGCAGTGATAAGTTCTCAGAGATAGACCTGTAACAAATCTGGCTATTTTATTATAGCTCTGATGAAGTTTCTGGGCTACGGAGGAATTAAAGTCACTTAAAATTGGAGAGGCATACAGCAGGGAAGGGGAAAAGAACGGGTGCAGAAATGCTTCTCCTGGCTGTTTCAGTAAGGAAGAGTTCAACCTTATAGAAACAGATAAGTTTTTTGATTTGTCTTTTTTTATAACTTGTGATAAAAGGTGGTAAAATTTAATTTGAGCATCTATTATAAACCATACCAACTTAGTGTGTGTTACTGTTTCAATTTTTGTGTTGTTTTTAGATGTTATGACAAATATATTTTTTTGAGTGTTAAGCTGTTCTTGAGTGAATAACATTAATTTGTTGTCTGGGGGGTTAGGAGAAGTTGGGAGTTGATGATTCTGTTTATAACTGAGATGAAAGATTCTTAGGTGAGTTATAAAGCTGAAAGATTTTTAGCTGCACAGATGAGGGTAGAGTTGTTGACATATTAAACTACTGGGGCATGTCTTGATGCAGGGCATTTATAAGGAGGTTGTTAGTATATTATTACATCTATCTATACAACTCCAAAGATACCTGAACAGTTTAAATTCGTAGACAGATAGTATACTTTATACCAACTGCCATCATTCTAACATTCTGTGGATAACTAGATAAACTGATTTTTATTTTTCCATAATAAATACTACAACGTCCTGAATTTTGACTGTCTGAGTGTTAGAAAACATGGAATTTCCATAGAATTTCGCATTTGAGGCCAGAGCTCTCATTCACTTCAATTTACATTGCTTCTTACATTTGACATTTAAACGCTGCCAGTTTAGTTTAGAGTGTTCTGTGATTAGAATCTGTTTTATTATACCATGATCCCCCCAAAACGTGCACGCTGATTGGCCAGCGTCGTTGTCATTCGAAAAAGTTATACTAATGGAAAGGTCCGGGTCGCCGACTTTTTTTTTTTAGTATCTTTTTTTTTAAAACACATGTTATAATTATGTTAAAACCCATATAAGAAGCGCTGTACAGCAAAGCAACGGAGAAAGTTCCGTTTTTCACAGATATTTATGTGAATTTATGTTAAATGAGTTTAAGACAACGAGAATTAAAAAACGTTAAGGAGATGTATTTTACGCCGCGGTTTAAATTAGCATTAAACTTGTTAAACTCATGCCTCATAGCAACGGAGATCTTGCTTTCTCCGAGATCTAACTCTTAATGATGCTGCTTGCAGTACTGCGCGGTAGCGCAGACCGAACGATGTACGGAAAGGCGCGACAGGAAGACATTATATTATACGTATTACTATACCATTATTTAAGAAAAGTAATAGTTTCTTTTCTTAAATATAATATTAATATAATAGCAATAACCACTTCACAGTAATAATAATAAGCTTAAATTTTATGTCACCTCCCTCTTTGTTGGCCTCGGGAAACCACCTCCGCCAACCACACCTAAGGGACCACCATAATATTGCATTTATATTGCTGCACACAAATTGCAGTGAAATATTGGTTAAGTCTGGAAACTGTGCTTAAAATCAAGGCATGCTTAATTGACTTTATCTCATAAAAATTAAATTTAATCTTTTTAAGGACAATAAATCAATATCCATGTTGGTTAACATTTTCTTGGATATTTTTTAGCTTTTTGAAGTTCTGACAAAGTTGTATATGTGTTGAACCACACTCTTGATAGCATGTCCCATTATACTGGTTTGCAAAGGCAATATGTTACATCACTCTGTTAGTCAGAAGAGCACAGTTAAATTATCAGATAAACTTTTTGCAGTCTGATTTTCATTTTACATCCATGGGTAAGTTTTTTTTATTTTTTATTTTAAGTTTACTACTTAGTCTTAACCTCACTTTAAATACCTTGAACTTGCTAGCACTAGTCTGTGATGTGAATAGATATGTTGCTCCTGCACCTTTGTTCTGATGCCCAAATCTAAATTTGACGTCCAAGGTAGAATAGTTGGGATGGAGGATGTTTACATATCACTGGACAAGTACACTGATAGGACTCTGACATACACAGGTAATGTATTTTAGATCCTTGTTTTAACAGTGCCATTACATATAGAAAGGGTAATCATGTCCCAGTCCTGATAGTGTCTGAACAAGCTATCTCCCCGTGTGTCACTTGTGTGTCATCCATACTAATAAAGGCATGGCAGATAAGGCTCTATCATGTATGTAGTACAGATGCAGGGAAATAATGGATGGTGCACTCTGATGAAACTCATATGGTGAATTTCATTTACCATAAAAATATGTTTAAAGGAAAACTCCACCCTGTACTCTGGGAGTGCTGTACTCCCAGTACTCTGGGATGACTATGAGCACAGAAATACTGGGCTTGCATTTATCTGGCATGGCAGGCAGAAGAACACCAACTCTGGCTTGTGCACTGCTCCACCTGTATGTCAACAGTAGTACTGCCTTTTCTTCTCTTTTTCTGTGTACAGTATTATATGTTTAGGTTTATATGTGTGGGTAGTTTTACCGGATTAGAAATAGGTTAAAAGGAGTATTTATTTTTTATGTGTATTAGTCATTCAAATTGTTTTGTATATGTCATGTCTTATTCTTTTTATACTTAAATTGCCTCTGTACTCTGATGACGAATTAATACCTGAAATTTTTTTTACGTTGCACTTGTGTTTCCTAAATTGACAAATAAAAGTTTTCTTTGAACCATTGAATCTTACATCTTCTTTCCTCATGTAACAGCTGCATTTACCCTACCAACCTACATAAGCAGCTCCACTCAATGGCAGAATGGTTCACTGATGTCACTGAGCTGCTCCATTTAAAAATAAAAACTGTTAAGCATAAATTTGCATAAGATATGACTTAACTATATTTCAGGTTAGCAAGGATTTATTTAGTATTTGAATTCATTTTAGACCCAACTCCTCTGCAGCCAGTTGTATAGAATGTCTCTGTAGCTTATGAGGTTTGTGGAATTATGGAGGTCGTATATGGATTTGGGCCTAATGTAAATGCTTAGGGTAGTGCATAACCCTGAGGAACATAACCTGTTTATCACCATCCTGCATCTGCCAGCAACCACTTAAACAATGTAAATGAGTTTATTATGAAACAACACATCCCTAGACATCAACAGATAACTAATCTCTGCCATGATCCATACAGGTGACACTCAAATGGTTGCTAAGCATGAAATAACCTTTTCTTAGTGTGTACGTTTCTCAATATACCCCCACTGTGAGGGCAAGTTACACCCTCCCAACTTCTATATATACCAACTACAAGGTTGTACCAGCTCAGAGAAAAGGGAAAATAGAAAGTGACTGCTTCAAAGATAGAACATAAAATTCATCTTCTCCTTCTTCTCCAATATTAGCACAGCAAGTAATATACAAGTAATCCAGCCCCAACACTCCCACAGGGGAATTTACCCTTTCTCTGGTATTGTGTGCTCTCAGAGTTGGTATAATTAAGTTAGCAAAGGTATGGGTGATACAGTCCCCAACATGGCGGTTGCAGGGATTCTTGCCTCATGCAAAAATTCTTATTTTAAGGTTTTTATTTTGTCTTTAGCAAGTTTTTTTTCAGTGGCTGTGCATTCAGGGAGCACTGTTTTTGGTACTGTATCATGTACCCATATATAAATATATATATATATATATATATATATATATATATATATATATATATATATATATATATATATATATATATATATATATATATAGGTCTACATTGAAACATCTAAAACCCATAACATCTAATTTCATAACATTCAGACCAGAACATCTAAAACCCAAAACATCTAAAACCCATAACATCTAACACTACAAATCACAAGAAAATAACATCCTCTCCACATAGAGTGACATACAATGACACCAAAATACCAAACAGAATTTTTACTATGTTTCTGCAGGGGGGCTTGATACAGTGGGGTTAGGAAATTAACTTTTTCCCACTGTAGTGCGATCTTGGAGTTTGTATATTTAATTTACAGGGGATGTAGGGGGAGGACCCCCCCTACATGGAGGGTGCAGCACCGAGGTGTGGTCTGGAGGTAAACATGACATCAAAAGAGGGATGCGCCACCATAGCTGTAAGCACATTGGAGGATTGCTAATCCAGGTTGCCTGTTGCTAAGCAAAGCCACAGGATAGGGGTTTGGAAGTAGCCATAGCTTTGCTTAGCTGAGAGCACACAAGGTAACTGAAAGTGCATGTGAACATGGATGAAAACGCGCTTGAACCCTGGTAAACAGCTGTGCGCGGCATGCACCATAGCTAAAACAGGAAGGATATGGGAAGACAATAAGGAAATGCTGCAGCATGGTAATTGGAGTACAAATGAGTAATTAACACCTAGGAACTCACAGTGGGCCATTGACAACAGCTAACAAGGCTGCTAGCAGCTACTTGCAGAACAGGAAAGGGGAAGTGCCGTACTGCAAAGAAAAGAGAACTGTCACAGCAAAACAAAGCAAACTTGCAGTAGATCAGCTACATAACACATTTCGCAACACAATCCTGGGTTGGGAATGTACAAAACAAGAAAGCAGGCAGCTGGATGCATGCCTGATAATGAGAGGGGAATTGGGTTGAAAAGTGAAGTAAAGGGCAATAGATGAATTACAGCAGCCAACCGTAAGTCAACACCAAAGGCCCCACAATAGCAGTACCTGCTGTAAAACCCATAATTAAGATACCCTGCAGCTGGAATTGCACATACACATCCAATTACACCAGCATCATCCATTGCACAATAGTATAAGGTGTGAAAGCACCACACACACACTTGTGTATTGCCAGACACTCTGCACCATTGGTGTATACAGACGGGGAACTTTTAATATGTACATGTTAGGGGCTGCCATAGCTTTGATTCACCAGCATGTGTTGGAGACTGACGGTGGTGTGGTGGATGATGCTGACAACCATCTCAGGCACCGGAGTAGGGGAAGAGTGTTCAGACCCAGGGAAACCTACCAGGGGCTACATGATCTTGAGATAGCAGAGCATTACAGGGTGGACAGGGACACCATACAGCAACTTGTTGAGCTGTGCCAGCCACACCTCAGAGCCAGAAATAACAGAGAGGAACCCATCCCAGTGGACACGTAGGTATGTGTAAGCTTAAGAATACTAGTCACAGGTACCTTTCAAAGGCCAACTGGGGATATCATGGGGATCTCACAGGCATCAGCATCCAGGGTACTCCACCAGTTCCTGGATGCCATGTTACCACATGCCAGTGAGCACATATACTTCCCCTGAATGCAGGATGAGTTGGCCAGAAATATGTGTCTCTCTTCCACCATGTGGCAGACTACCCGGAGATACTGGATGCAATAGACTGCATGCACATACATATCAAGACACCACCCAATGAGCAGGGTAGGTGCTACATAAACCACAACTGATAACCCTCCATCAACTGCCAGGTCATGTGCAATGCCCAGGGCATTATTATGGATGTGTGTGTGCTGGCAGCCCTGGAAGCTATCACGACTCCCACATCTGGCATGCCTCACAGCTGTATCAGGTATTTGCCAGGGGGGACATCTCATATGGCCATCTGGTGGGGGATGCTGGCTATGCACTGGAACCGTGGATGATGACTCCCATCAGAAATGCACACACACCCATGCAAGAAAGCCATAATGAGGCACATGCACAAACCAGAATCATCATAGAGTGTGTGTTTGGGATGCTGAAATCATGGTTCCATTGCTTAGACATATTTGGTGGAGCCTTGCAGTACTCTTCAGGCATGTGTGAAGGCCCTGACAACCCACCACCATTGCCAAGGGCCCCACAGGCACAGAGTTACTCAGACCATGAACACCCTGTGCCAGCCCCAGTAGACAGATGGAGGCATGCCCAGTATGCTCATGCCTTGGCAAAGAGGGAACATATAGCACACACACTGACAGTGTAGGCACTTATGGACTGACACCCTTCTCCACCTGCACACACAGCAAACATGGATGGCACACACACACAACCACCTGCAAATTGTCATGTATAGGTGGTCTACTGTGTGCATCCTACATAGGCAGCCCTCAACTATTGTACACACAACTACCATTGGCACAAGTTAAGTCAATTCCTGAACAGTAAATTAAGCTATCAGCATGTGTCCATACTGTATGTATTGGTGCATAGATACATAGGTAGGTACATGGCTAACTGCCCGAAGTCAGTCATAAGCATAGCCAAAAAGTGTCTGCTGTCACCACCACATTGATTAACTAACTGCCCCTCTGTGGAGCAGAGCAATTGCAGGATCCCTGGGGTGTATCCACTGTTCCCCATCCACTCTGCAAGGATTCCCTGGAGTGTTAGTGAGGGGTTTCGTATAATGTAATCAGGGATATAGTTCCTAATAATGGGGAGCACCCATGACAGGAATCTGTCACTCCAGCATCTTCCAGTTATGGTTGTGGCAAGGTGTAGCTCATTACAGTGTATGACTCACTGTGACATGGATGCCCATAGGTGGAGCATATCCATTAAGCCTGACTTGGACACAGCTTTGTTGGCCAGCAAATATCATCCCTGAGTAAACGAGATGTCACTGAGTAATGCATGAGTTTATGCAGTCTGACAGCATAGGACACATGTCTGAGGGCATTATCCCTCTATGCGCGGTACATTCGTGGCCCTTCCAGCTGTCAGATGTGTCTTCTGAGGTACATCCAAAATGGGTTATCATACTCGATGATGCGATTGATAACTGATGAGTAAAGGGGCTCAATAACCTAAGTTTGTTTAGATGTGAACCTTTAAGTAATCAGATGGCCTACATAGATGGATGTCCTAACTACTTTGCACATATGACTGTCAAAGGAGAGATCACTATGTAATGTAGTCCCCACATACCCATTATATTGTCTGAATTATACTGTCTGCCACTCATGTGTTAATATTTGTGTGTGGAGTTTCCCAAAATGGAATGACCATGCAGTATGTGGCCTTTAGTTGGAGGTCATCACTCTGACACCTTGTGTTGGTCTATGTGAGGCCCCTTGAAGAACGTCTCTGACAGCTGGACTGTCAGTTATGGCTCCCAGTCTGCAGTAATCACCAAACACAGCCTGCTGTAGTTCACCTGTGTTAGCCCATACCTCTGAGAAGTATATGGCAAACTGTAGGGGGCCCAGGACTTAGTCCTGTGGGACACCAGTTGTGACTGGTCAAGAGTTGGACTTCTATGCTGCTAGGCTTACCATGTGGATTCTGTGTGTAAGCCTGTTGGCAAACCAATCTGTGATGTATGGGTGTATGTACTGGCTGGTGAGTGTAGAAATAATACCTGAGTGGGGAATGGTGTCAAAACCCTTGGCAAGGTCCAGATAGTATGTGCGAACTACCACACACCACACCTAAAGTCTAGGTGGCTGTAAGATGTCAAACTGGTTCACTAGGCATGATCAGCACTCAGTCAAGGTGACCTGGGTTGGGTAAAGCGTCTGGAGGTTACCATTGTCTATGCACATGAGTTCCCTGAGGATGCGCTCCATAGCCGTGCAGATCAGGCTACTCAGGCCTATGGGGTTGTAGTTACCATGGTCAGTTGTGTCACCACCTTGGTGGAGTGTAATAGCTGTTGCCATGCGCCAGTGAATAGCCATGTAGCCTGTGTAGAGGCTGATGTTGAATTACTATATTAGGCAGGGGGCCACTTTGTCTTGTAGTGTCTGCAGGATGCAGTCTGGGGCACCATCTGCCTCCATTGATGCTCTGTCATGCCATTTGAAAGGGCCATTACCACCTGTATGTCACCAATGTCTGGGATACTGTATGTTTTGGGTATGGGCCCAGTAGGGGGTAAAGCTTGCTCCGAATGTATCATCAAGTCTGTTGGTGATATCAGTAGGGTCAGTATATTCAGTGCAATATTGCACCAGCACAGTGCAAATCTGTGTGTTACTGCTTACATCCTTGACAAAGCCAAAGAAGCCTTTGTGGTCATATTCTGAATCCATGCCTATTTACCTGTGGATGTTAGCCTTGGATGATTACATGAGTAATATAAGTATCTTGCTAATACTGGTCATGGACGTCTGCATGTCTTGGGATTTGCTGTTGTTCTGGACTACTGTACTACTTCTGTTGTATAGCCTGTATAATGCATGGGTTCAGCAGACTGGTGTCCTTGTGTAGGAGTAGCTTGTCCTGGTTTGCCATTGATGGCACGACCCGTACATCTTTGTAGGTGTTTATAGAGTGCATTTGTAATTCTGTCTGTATCTTGAGCAGTGTCATCCCTGAGCATGGGGGCTGTGAACCCTCCCACCTCTGTCTCTGTACCGTGGATTTAGCTGTAGGACAGGTATTCACTGTGTGTTCCTTGGGTGGGGGAGATTGTTGGGAGTAGAAATCATCAGTGAATAGTTCATGGTCAGATCTAAACAGTGACCGCTATACCTCTGCTTTAGTGCACCTGTTGCACATGTCAGTGATTACCACTTCTAGTATGTTTTTACCTCTCATTAGTCCATCTACCAACTGATACAGGCCATATGAGGTAATAAATCATAGAAAGTGCTGGGCCTGGAAGTGAATACTCGAGTAGGTTATCCAGTTAAGTGTAGGGTAGCCAGCATCGATCATTAACAGGGTGTCTGGTAGGACTGTCATGTTTACCACTGTCTTCAGATAGTTGTAGTGGTGCTCCCGGGTCATGGAGGGTTATCTGTAGCAGCTCACAACTTGCATTGCAGTCATGGCTGATGTTAACTGCAAATGAATGATCACAGAGGTATCATGCTGCCCCACTAACTTGGAGGTGTAGGTATCCCTGATGAATATGGATACACCACCTCCATATCTGTGACAGTCCATGTACAGTGGCTGAAATGTGTGTTATGGGTTGTAGTCTGGTAGTGCCGGTGTGCTCATGGGAGCCTTATACAGGTCCCAGTCACAGAACAGATGTAGCTGTTGTCCATACTGAGGGGTGTTGTGAGTGCGAGCATGTTGTGAGTACTATCCCTGGTGTTGAGTCGACTAACCCTCATTGGTTCCGCTATTGTGCAGTTCATGGAGGTGAGATCCACCTTTGAGACCTGCCTAAAAGTGGCACCATGGGTGTGCCAATAGCCTTGGCCAGCATTCCAAAGCCTTAAGCTGACACATGCAAGTTGGTATGGCATTGTTGCAGGCATGTATCCCATCTGTGCTTGTGTCCCATCTTTCATGTAAGTAACCTACTGGTAAGTAATACAAAGCCTGAAACCTATACATGTCCACTAGCTTCCAATATAGGCTTTTGATGTGATTATGTATCAGTAGTCTGTATGCTATTGCTGTACTTAACTGGTGTCTGACTACATGGTGAATGTACACTGTATATTGTGATCAGAAAACTCTGTATAATCACATATGATGCTGGAGATGGCCTGCACTGTAGAGGTTCACAGATAGGTAGTAGGCTATCTGCCCAAGGGCTTTTAGAAGCATAGCTACAGTGTGGTGGCTTTACCTGCACCATTGATGAAGTAACAGAGCCTCTGTCAAGCATAACCAATGAATTGATTCCAGGCAGAGTTGCTGGAAGCTGTTAAAGACTGGTATGCTGTAGGGTGATAGGGGCACATAGTGATCTCAAAAGGGCATGTTAACATGGCAAATCAACAGCATTCAATTTCCCCAACAGGTCTTGCAGCTGTAGAACTGGAGTGGCTCTCCCACACCCTGGCTGTATGTGTCTGGGTCACATGATCCCAGGGGTGTATATACTGTTGGCCAATCACACATCAAGGTTTCCCCCTGAAGTGTGTCAGTGAGTGGCTATGCCAAATGTAGTTAGGATGTTAATGTTTAGTCTCCCAATTCATGTGTTATGTTGGTATTTTGAGAAGCTCACTGGGTGTGGGTGGCTCCGCCTGTTGTGTAGCCAAGCTTACACATAGGATTCATGGACATAGGAAATAGGCAGAAGGAACGTCAATGTCAATAGTGTAATGGCTACAGCATTTGCATAATATCTGTGCAGTCCTGGTTCAAATCCCAATAAAGTCAAAGATGATTTACATATTACATAGTATACCTTAACCACAGCTTGCATATATAGGTAGTATTCCACAGAATAATAAACATTTGGAACACACAACCGCTGAAATGTGCGATAATCACCATTGCATGACCAGTGCCTGCTCTGAGAGGTAAAATTACCACTGCCAGGATTAGAACACACAACCATGTACACATTCTTCACAATAACCTACCACTAAGCTACCTGAGATGTACCAATGGCAGTTGTGTACACTGACAGGTTAAAACACAAAAGGTAGGAATGTGTGGAAATAGGACAAACCAGCATGCTATATATATATATATATATATATATATATATATATATATATATATATATATATATATATATATATATATATATATATATATATATATATATATATATATATATATATATATATATATATATATATACATATATATAGAGAGAGAGAGGGAGAGAGAGAAATGTATGTCGATATATGGGGATATACATATATATGTAGATATATAGTAAGTTTAACATCTACATAATCATGGAGGTACAGATAAATGGGATACCTACCAAATACTGACTGCTTGACATACCAACGCACATAATCATGAGGCTTAAAGTCTGAAAGACCACAGTACCGAAACACCAGAAGTGCAAGGTTTAAAATCCCGATGTTAAGGGACATTCAGTCAGTGCTTCTGGTGTTGTGGTTCAGGTAGGTTACTGTGTGTAAGTGTGTTTCTGAGGGCTGTAGTATGTGAAAGTGTGTGTTCTGAGTGTGGTTTGTGTTCCTGGAGGACTGTAATGTGTGGGTGTGGGTTTGCTTTGTGCGATCTAGGATGTAGAATGTTAAAGTAGGGGGATGTGGGGGGTGCAGACACCCACATGGGGGGGTGTAGGGGGCCTTGCCCACCTGCTCATACGTAGTGTAGGAGGGTTTGTTTGGATGTGTTGGGTAGCAGTGTGTCTCTGTGTGTGTGCTTTCCATGTTTGTGTTACTTTTGCGAGTTACTGTCACTGTCGGTAATGTGGGGTATGGGAGTCTGGACCCGGTACTGTGTGTGTCGGAATTGTGTGGTTTTGGGATTCCATAGGTATCCCGTATACAGCGGTTGAAGTGTTTGTATATGAGTATAACATGGACCATAGCAATCACACATTCCGCCACGACCAAACTTTATGAACAAAGGATATGGAGAGTATATGCCTATACACTATTACAAATATGTGCTATGGACATGAGCCAATGATAGGGTTACCACGTGTCCCACTTTGTGAGTGACAGTCTCTCTTTGGGTGATTGTGTCCTTACCAAAAATATTAAACATGACAAATGTCCTGAGATTGTAGGACATAATTATGTCCCATATGTAATATAATAGTTGCATACAATAGTTCTTTCTGTATCTAAAATACCTACATGTTACAAGAAACAGGATAAGCAACTAAACTGCTACAAGAATAAGCTTATATTTAGGCACAAAAGGAAAGTTCTGTCCCTTGTACTGACCATGGGATTATGTCGGCCTGTAAAATCTGATGTGTGTCCCAAAAATGTCCCACTATGGCCATTTGAAAAGGTGGCAACCCTAGCCAAAGAGGGTCAGTCACCAACACAGCTCCAATTACTGCAAATACCTATGACAGAAATACACAGCTTTCATGTAGCAACAGTTTATTACATTCCGATGTATTGCTGAAAGGAATCAAGGACTAACATCACCTGCATGCTATACAGGAACCAATTAACAGTGCCTTAATGAATCAGCCTGCAATTACCATAGTATTAGTCCACTAAAGGATAGGTGTTCAAATAGGGAAGGAACCCTCACGCACATATCGATTATGCATAAAAGCAGTTCCTACACACCTGCATATGCTATGTACACCCACCAACATCACCCCCACACCCAAACAAATTACAATACAAACTGTAATAACATCACAAATCATTCACTCACTGTACGACATCTGCAGAAGCCTTAACATATCTTGTCAGAGACACACTAACATGGCCCTATGTGAAATAGTTGCTGTTATACAATGGAACAACTGCTGATGTTACAGGGTTTGTTTGCACTAATCCCATTTCAGAGGGTTGTGTGTACACCGGGAAGTGTTACCAATTACTAATTAACAGCACAGTATTATACACATGTACACCAAACCAAGGATGTCTGGTGTGCACACCGTAAACCACCTAACAGTTCATGCATAGCCATACAGCCTTGAGCTGCCCAAACATCCTTGCCAGACTGAAACATCTGCAGAAGTATCAGGTACAAACAAACCCTGCATAAGTAGTAATGTTCTGAAATATAACAGCTGTACTCACATGTAGAACAACATCTTCTAGCCATTACACACAATCCATGGAAGTCATGAAGCTAATATATCTCTGTCTGTCTTCATATAGCTGTTGAAATACATCACAAACAACACATCCAGGCCATCTTCCTTGAAAGTAAGGCAAATGGACAATGCCCAAGTGGAGTACTCAATTATACATCACTGTTGCCATGGTATTGGCTAATGGAGTAGCTGCACAGCTGATGTGCATCTAATTAACTACTTTGGAACACCAGTTGGTGGTCAGGATAGCACGTTACCAATATTTAACTATAAAAGGATGGCTTATCACACATTCAAACCATCTGTATATACCAGCAGAATGTTACAAAGAAGATTGAAACACAAACTGAAAAGGATTGAATTAACAGTCAATGACACCTCGGGTTACTAATAACGTATGTAGAACACTCAGTATGTCTGTGTATGTAGTACCTGTTCTGTAATATTTAAAGTGTATGCAATTCATATAGTGGAAACAGTTATCTTGTAGTGATGTATTGTTGAGCATAGTAATACTTGTAGTATTTATGTGTGTACTGCTGTAGGTCACAAGGCAAACACTGCATACACCACAAGGGATGCTACATAAGGGCTTTGAACCTAAATATTCCTTACCAGCCGCTGTCAGTGGCAGGGCTGGTCCAACAAGTATGTGCTATAACAGGGTATAGTATATGTTGATATATTGTAACAGTAGGCATATGTATGGGTGTATTACTGAGAATAACATGTTGAAGGTTGGCCCACTGTGCAATCATGATTTGCATTGTGGGATATTGTGCCGATAACTGTAATGTACAGTATTATAGGCAGATATGTATTACAAGTTACATAGCATTACTGTTATGTTAGGCAAACATTAATTATGTCTATTGGCATTTACAATACACAATAACAGGATACATATGACTTGTAGTCGCCCGACAGTTTATCAGCATGATAGCAAAGTAAAATGAAAGAGCTAGTTAACTCTCCATGCACATAAGACATGTAATAAGTGCAAAGGTAGGTACTAGGCTGTCTGCCCAAGGGTATTTATAAGCCTAGTTAGAGTGTGTTGTCTTCTGCCAGCCCCTTAGGTTAGTTCCCTGCACCTCTGAATGGCAGAGCCATTAGTTCCCTGTGCCTCTGTCCAGTAGAGCCACTGCAGTGATCCCTGGGGTACATGTCTGTTTCCCATCCACCCTTCAAGGTTTCCCTTGAAGAGTGCTAGTGAGGGGCCCTGCCTGATGTACATTGGAATCATGTACCAAAGCATGGGGAGTCTCCGGGTCAGGAATTTATCCATCCAGCACGTCCTAGTCATCGTTGTGGTTAGGTATATATCCATAGAGCATGTGGCTCTCAGGGGCTTCTGTTTAGGTGGAGCATATCCAGCAATACTGGGTTGGACATGGGCCTTGTAAGTCAAGCAGAAATCACTTGTAAGTATGCGGTATGCAACCGAGTACAGCTGGAGTTTCTTAGGTTGGGCTGCATAGGTCATCTGTTTGAGGTCAGTAATCCTCTTGGTGTGGTACTGTTGTGGTCTTCCAAGCTGTTGCAGTTGTCTTGTAAGGTACATCCCAAATAGGGTGTTGTATCGTTTAATGGGTTTTATTAGTCATGAGTAGAGAGGCACAATGGCTTCCTTTGTTCTGGATGCAAACCCATTAGAGATTGGGGGGGGGCACGTAGAAGGATATCCTAACTACTTTGTCATTATGGGTATCGAAGGAGACACTGCTATCTACTGGGGTTCCCAGATCCCTTATTACCTTTTCTGTATGTAGGGGACTACCACCTATGTGGTAGTCTGTGGGTAATTAGTTATATCCAAAGGGGATGAAAATGCACTTTTTGGCATTCAGCTTGCAGCCATGATATTGACACCAGGTATCCGTCTCAGTGTGACCCTTCTGGAGGGTGTCTGTATCAGCTGGGGAAACAATTATGGCTGCTAGTTTGCAGTCGTCTGCAAACCTTTTCAACCAACGCCCTCCTGTGCTTGCCTGTACATCAGAGAAGTATTTACCGCACATGAGGGGTCCTAGGACTGAGCCCTGGAGGATGCCACTTGTAACTGGTATACAGTCAAACCTAGGGTATGCAACTCCCACTGTGTGGGTTCTGTCCATGAGCCACTTTGCAAACCATCACATGATGTAGGGGTTAATGTTTAGGTGGATGTGTATGTCGATAATACCAGAATGGGGAATGGTGTTGAAAGCCTTTGAGAGATCAAGGTAGGCTGTGCGGACCTCCTTACCCTCATCTAATGCCTTGGTAACTGTCTCTAAGAAGTCCACCAGGTTTAGGAGGCATGGTCTGCCCTTAACAAAGCCAAACTGGGAGGGATCAAAGGTTTGGAGGTACCCAATGTCTCTGTGACTGAGATCCATGATGATGTGTTCCATAGCCTTGCAGACCAGGCTAGTCAGTCCTATAGGGCAATAGGTCCCGTGGTCCATTGTGGCGCCACATTTGTTGAGTGGGATAACTGTTGCTGTGTGCCATTCAGGGGGCACAAAGCCCGATCCGAGGATATTATTGAACATGGTGCACAGGTGGAGAGCCAGTGCATTCTGAAGTTCATGTAAAATGCAGCCTGGGATGTTGTCTGGTCCCATGGATGCTGTGATATTGGCTTTAGAGTGTGCAGCTTTTACCGGCATAGCTGTGATTACAGGGACTCTGCACTCTTCCTATATAGATATGGGCCCTTTAGAGGGTGAGAGGGGGAAAGGTAGCACTGAACCTATCAGCCAGGATGTTGGCAATATCAGTTGGTTCTGTAATGTTGGTGTCTTTGTGCTGTAACTCAGAGCAGAACTTGGTGTTGAAATTGAGATATTTGACATAGCTATAGTATGCTTTGTGGTTGTCATTGAAATTAGTGGTGGTTTTGTTTCCATAGCTAGCTTTGGAGGATCTTATAAGGGATCTCACCTTCTTACTGAGGCTGACCAGGGAGCTCCTCCATGCATGGGATTGTACTCTCTTTTGCAACAGTGTCTTCCTTCTGTTGTACAGTTTGTTTATGGCAGGGGACCACCAGATTGGCTTCCTTAATTAGGAGTATAGTGTCTTGGTTCTGTTTGGGATAGCATGATCCATACACTAGTGTAAGTGCTGATAGAGTGCATTTGTGTAGGATTCAGCAGTTGTAACTGTATTGTCCATCTGCATGGGTGTCATGAAGTTCACCACGTCTGTCTTAAGAAGCATGAAGTTGGCTTTGTAGACATATTATACTGTGGTTCCCTTAATGGGGGGGGCGGGATGTGGATATCAAGGGTGTTTAGCTTATGGTCAGATCAGACCAACGAGGAGTTGACTTCAGGTGTGGAAAACCGGTCACTCATGTTGGTAATGCCTAGGTCTAGGATATTGTTGCCCCTGGTGGGTGTGTGGATAAGTTGATCCAGGGCATTGGTGTTTATGAATTCCAGAAAGCGTTGAGCTAATGAGTTGGTACACGAGTAGTTTTCCCAGTTAATGGTGGGGTAGATTCAGTGAGACTATGTGATGAGTGTGGTGTGGTGCGAATGTTTACCTTCTCCACATGACTGTTAGGCTCAGTCTTGGCTGGAGAGAGCTTTACCTCCAGTTTGGCTAGATAAGTGCATCTCTCACAGGTTGTAGTGTTGGTTGGTAGGCAGAGAGGGTTGTCTGTATACATGAGGCAATGTCTACATTGCCTCAAGATGTCCAGATTCATCAGATAGACAGGAGAGAACACTGGCAGCTGACCCTTGGACATGCCTGAATATAAAACTAATTTCCCCTAGATAAGTGAGGAAAGTAAGTACAAGAGCTATTTTACTCTAAGCAAGTGAGAAAAGTATGTACAGAACCTGTTACCTCTAGGTAATGAGGAAGATTGAGTGCTATAGTAATTAGTAGCTTATGTAGTGTTTACAAGTTCTGAACAAGTGCTGAGCATGAATAAGCAATCCAGATAGGGTCTTGGATAACATAAACACACTGCCCCCCCCCAGCAGGTACACAGTCATATATCCATGTACACTACAGAGCCCCTGTACCCACAACTATGCAGGCACAAGCTGCACTCAGGCTGCATGGGACCTGTCCACATCCCAGGTTGTATCATACACATATAGCAAAACAAGTTGCTCTCCACATACACATAATGTAAAACATAGCTTCATGTCAGGCTGTGTACACACAGAATGGTACACACCAACAGGTATCACAATCCACAAAGGGGGAGACACCACTGATAATGGGACGTACTGCACTACTACCCTGCTGAGTCTGGTCTGAAAGGTCATAAGCCTTGATCAAATTATTTGATGTCAGCAGTACAGACGTAGATGACAGTAAGGTTGAATTCACACTGCATATCATAACCTTGCCAGGTCATAGAACATCATCACAGATACTGTGTTTCACCTACACTCAGTATACTATGTCACAGGAGATTTTTGCAGCGAGACTGCTGGCAGAACCAACACTACAGAAGGTGTCTGAATAAAATATGCACATCACACCAGTGCCAGCTACAGTAAGACAGGGTTAATTAATTGTACTCCCCCTCATTGTAGTCCATACCACACAGACTAATAGAAGGCATCTGCCTATTGAAGTATGCGAATGACTATGACCTAGGAGCAATAGCTGACTCAGAGCATTGTGGACAACATACAGAAGGGGCTTTGTGGGTGAGGTGTGTGACATATCGCCACAATATGACAGCTACTTATTGCATTGTCACCCCTATGTTAATAACCCTGTACCCATGAACTACCACCTAGGCAGAGGTCAACATAATGGACACTGTGTTTAAGGCATGTAGCTGGGCAGTTGTCTTTCCTGTGATAGTTACATCACCACACATGTCAGGTAGTTATACGTGGCAACCCTAATCATGACAGGTTGCCATCCATGAATATTGAGATCATTGTCCAGCCATACACAACACTCAAGTGACCCATATCAGATCACGCATTTCTTTTAAGGGGTATTGGCCATGTTCAGATGGCCTACACCAGCCTTCCCATACCCCATCTCCACTATGTAGCATGATGTATACCCTGAATAAATCCATGTCCAACCCAGTGATGTTGGACATGCTACACGTACACATCCTGATCTCAAACACATACTTCGTGGACATCCACCTTCCTAGTACTAGGATCACCACATGCTGGACAGATCCTTGTCCCATACACTTTACATAGTCCTGCCATACTATGCATTCCTGTTCAGAAAAGCTGCATATCGCCCCCTCTCAGACATGGTGTGATGACCGCATGGTAAATGTATCATTAACCCTGTGGATCAGTTATGTGGCACTGCTCCACCTGGCCCCAGAGACCCGCCTGTTGGCTACAGCTGTGTAACCTTTCATCCTAGATTCATGCATGGCCCAGGGCATATAGCCTATTAGTTGACTTTGACTGTACATGCTATAGTTGATATCCATCCCTGCAAATACCATCTGGCTAGCCAGTGTCCCATGTGTATCACAGGTGCAACACAGGTGATACATGGCAGGATGTTGAATTGCTGTACAGTGCTGTATAGATGTATATGGCAGAACACATACATGTAAAACCTTCCTTGAGCAAGTCTGCAGGGTCAGAGGTCATGCCCGTTAAGGCAGTGTAAGTCTTTATATGTGACATATACACAGCATCAAGGTCGACTGCATTTCTGTGGACACATCCAGCCATGTGCTGATAGGTAGGAACACCAGTACAGGAAAACAGACATGCCCACATCAAGACAGCATCCACATGGAGTGTCAGCAATGTAATCAGGTGATGCACACACATATATGGTGATAATATCCATTCACCATTGTCACATGTGTGTGACACAAACATGTCAGTGGTGTCAGTGTCATGTAGATTTGCAAAGACAACTATTTAATCATAATAAATGCGATACACATGTATGTTCAGCTGTAGCTCTGTATGTCTCTGTGAGTTATTGTGACCTGTCTTCATCATTATGTCTTGCAGTATGCCTAGTGCAAGGCTACCCTCTTATACACTTGGAGGATGAGACCCTCATCCCATACCTACATGATAATCATTATATCCTGTTTAGCCATGTGCCACAGGATGCACAGCAGTGGGATGCCCTGTTCATGGAACTTTGCAGAAGGGTTAATGATGTGGGTGGCCACAACTGCACATACCAGCAGGTGTGCAGACACTGTACAGACCTCATCAGATGGGCAAAATAGCATGTGAATGCAATCGCCAGGGAACAAGGTGCAACAGGTGGTGGACCACCTACCCAGCCCGCACTCACACGTACCGAGGAGCTACTGGCCAACCTGGGGACACCTGCAGAAAACCATCCACAAGCCTTAGCCAATATTGTGGAGATGGGTGTCTCTCAACCACCGAGCCTGGAGTTGCCTGGTAAGTCACTACTGCACCTATAACAACTATATTCTATATAGTTGCATGTGTCACTGTTCAATATGTAATGTAACATCATATGCAAGGCATGTATACACACATGCCGCATACTATAGTATGCTACTCTGTGTATGCACACATGTGCATACACCATAGTATAGTTGATTGTACTGGTGTATGTGTTAACATGCACATTGCACCCTGTAGCTATCATACAGGTGTAGATGCTCATATTGCTGTGTTACTTCTATTTAGGTATCACTTGCATTCCACTGCGACAGCAGCCTGTTGCAGGTGAGACTGTTATTATTTATCAGGCATCTTAATGCACAGATCTATCTGCCATGTAGCCATTTACCACATGTACACATAATGTATGGTGCTGTCACAATATACAGGTCAGACCTGCAATGCATCACAATGGCTACCCATGTGCAACACTTGCAAACTATGTGAATCACTGACATGAATCCTCACAAACTGTCATTGCCAGATGTGTGTACAGCTGTGCATACAATGGTGGAGGTGCTGTTCACTGTAGGGACATGTACTACAGATCAGAACTACACATGTGGGGAATACAAACAGTACTAAACAGTGAGCTGGAGTATGGCCAGCCCACAGGATTCACTGGTGTGGATCATAGCCCTGCTATGAATGTCACACAATGTGATGTGCTATCTTGACAGGTCCATGACATCTAGTGGCCTGGTTGCAATACTGCCTAACTATCCTGAAAAACATATCCCACATGCTAAACATACCACCCTTTGTCTGCATAACCCTGTCATCAGTGGAGCATATGACATCTATGGGTGTATGTCATATGGGACAACACAGACATGTGAAATAGACGCCCATTACAATAATTTGTCCAACACATGTACACACATGGCCATGGAGGGTGACCAGTGACATGAAGCAACACACAGTAGACGTGATGTGCTTGTGTGTACACCCTGTCGTACAATGGCTACACATGGTCCAACTATGGCCTTTGTGTAATGGTTATATTGCAGATGTGGAACACTAGAAATCCTACAGGCCTGTGCACATCTTGTGTAGGCATGACATCAATCCACCACATAAGATGTATTGAACATCTTGAGTGTGTCACGACATGACAGCCGTCACCTGTACAGTATCCACATCAGCCCACAGATACAGTGCATTCCCCATGCTGGTGTTGGACATCAATGTCATCCTTGCTCCTCGTGTGTGTGTGTGGTACACAGATGTCATGTGGGACATGGTTTATCAATGTGTTCGCCACGTCTGGCCATAGTTGGCAGGCAGTGGAAATATGTTTGCAGATGTGCAGGGGTATCATCCGTATACCCTTCAGTGACCTGTGTCACACATTCCACATCATGGTTTAGTGTTTATAAACCTCAGTGATGTGGGTCACATTCCACAGTATATATGTATTGTATATGAACACAGTCATGGCTCTGAACTGTGACTGTAACTCACACTGTATAGCAATAGAGATGCCTCATGATTCCCTGCAATGGCCATGCACATCAGCTAAATGTGCAATATATCTGTAGGGCGGACAGACAACACTGCATTGGGACACCATTACCCCACTGTATATTTGACAGGACATCATTGTGTTAAGCATGTATGCATGTCATTGCACACGTCAGCAGATCACATGTCATACTACATGTGATTGTCAAGGTCATATGCCACACATCAGGCAGGTGTACTGTTAACCTGTGCTGGTCTACATGGTGTAACACAGGGATGTATGCTAACTACTACTATGATTGTGTAATTTGCATGCTTTCTGCTATGACACATGCATGCTGTTGTGTGCAACCCAGGGATGCATGATAACTTCCACTATTATTGTCAGCGCTGCATGCCGTCTGCCGTATCACATGCATGTTGCATGCCTTCTGTCATATCACATGAATGCTGGGTGCCATAGCGTCTGTGTCTGTGTGTGTGTCTGTGTCTGTGTGTTTGTGTCTATCTGTGTGTGTCTGTCTGTCTTTGTGTGTCTGTGTGTGTGTGTGTCTGTGTGTGTGTGTCTATTGTATAGATTGTACTGTTCTTGTCTGCCCCTCACAGGTGATGTAGGTGCATTGCCCTCCTGCGGTCCATCTGATGTTAGTGTCCCCACAGACTCTAGCAGTGATGATGAACGTATGATTGTGGCACAGGCAGGGTTGTCAGGGGCTGAATCTGTGCCATTGGTTGCCATTCCACCTATATCCCCCTCATCGCCGCACACAGATCCCATGCCTACACATACCCTATCACCAGTGGCAATAGAGGAAGGACATTTGGCATGTGGTAGCTTAGAACAGGAAAGTGTAGGGGCTATGGAAGATGTGCTTGCACACCATGGTGTCAGCCAACTGACTGGTGATTCCCCACACAGGCACGCGGCCAGTGCTGCTCATAGGAGGACCTCTGGCCAACATGCCCTTACAAGACAGAGCGCAGCAGCTAGTGTCACAAGACGCATGTTTCAGGCTGTAATGGAGGCACAGGCACGTGCTGAATGGCACAATAGAAAAGATCAGAGACTTCAGAAAGCTGCTGTCCGTTCTTTAAACAACAACATCCAGGCAATGGTAAATGCTCAACAGTAGATTTCTGAAGCTTTGGATAGACGATTGGGTGACATGGTTGGAGTCCTTGACCATGGCATGAAAATCCGCGAGTGTGAGCTGCCTGTGTTGGAACATCTGGTAGGAGTGAGGTGTCGGGCACATGGACGTAGGCCTGCTACATCACCTGTTTCAGGTCTACGTGAACGAGCTTCCTCACGTGTCCGATCCCATAGTGGCGGTAGCAGCAGCAGGGCAGCTGGTGCTGTGCTGTCCATGCCATGACACAGCAGGCCATGTGAATGTGGCCCTGGATGGCCCCAACAGGGACACAGTTCCAGTGGACAAGTGTCATCAGACAGTACCCAATCTGCACCTCTGCCTGGTAGTGCCCATGCAACTCCTGGCAGGCACAGGTCACATGGCCATGGCTGGACACCGTGAACTGTAAAACCTGGCCTGTACAGTCTGCAGCTATCAATAATACCCCTGTGTAGGCCAGACACATGCCAGAACTGTGTGCATACATACACGCACACACTGGAAACATATGTAGGGCACCGCAGCACATACATGCATAACATTCACACACACACACTTAGATCAAAGGCCCTAACGCACACACATGATGTCATCCAATGGTGCAGCCTAGGCCTCTGGCAAACATTATCACCCTGTGCATATGATGATGCCTGTGCTGCATCCCTGACATCCACACCATCGGTGCAGGAACATGCTCATATGGTCTGATGCATAGGGTGAACAGACTAGGAAGACTAGTGTAGTTTATAATTGCTGAGTACTGTTGACAGGCAGCAGACATACTATGTACTACAGGTGTACAATGCATTTCATACTGTTAACAGTATGTCTTTTGTGCAACAACTGTGACTGCATGTTGGTAATGATGTTTTGCTTTCCTCCTTCAGGTCTAATTGCACGTGCCAGTGGATGTCAGTGTTTGCAGTTATTGTCCCATATGTCAATGTGGACTACTTACAGGTAGGTATGAATATACCAGCATGCACCTTGTAGCTGCCACATCACAGTGAGAATGTCCCGCGTTCCAAACACATCTACTGATCCAAGAGCATGATAGCTGTGTATTAAGCTACTGTGGCTACAGGCGTGACATCTATACTGAGTGACATCACAGGTACAGTTACATGGAGTGGTGAGGTAAAAAGTGGTCTAGCTGATTACAAGGGTAGAGGCCAGTGGGAAGTGTGATGCTTCATTGGAAAGCAGTATTACACATTCCCATGACAGGATGCCAACACACAACTGCACCCACACATTCAGATATTGACACACATGTATTTAGTGACACAGTAACACACCCACACACTCACGGATTCACCGACACAGTAACACACACTCACACACAGTTGCTATTGTTGAGGTGAGGACCCCTGCCTATGTGCAAATCATCATTACGGTACTGTGTACCTACATGCCACACAACAGAGAATGCACATGTACAGGTAGTCAGTATGGCCTAAGATTGGGGACATCAACACGGATAGTAGATTGCATTGCCTGGATGGGGGTGGGGGGTCTTATCAGTTCAGTATGGTAACATACATCCTCACTCAAGGGACCAGACATCCATACACACACACACACACACACACACACACACACACACACACACACACACACACACACACACACACACTGTGGCATTCACAATACACCTATGTCACACACATACAAATACCTCACATATGTGAGATACACGCCCCTGACAATGTCCTGCTTTCTACATTGCAGTCTGTACAGATGTCTACACTACTGTACAGGAGAGTAACAATTGAGATTTATTCCCCACCATACATGACATATATGGACACACACGCAACCACACATGCCAGTACTGTGAATCAAACACCTGCCAAGATCATTATATGTATGACAGACTTACAGCAGTATTGCACATGTTACAAAGTATACTGACACTTCCTTTTGCAACAGTGCTGATATATGCACATGGGAGGTCTTAACTGTTACAGGTGTCAAGTGAATAACCTTCGGTGTCACCCTGACCGCTGTCTATGTTGTGTGTTCATCATCTTCTTTCAGCTGTTCCCATTAGGGGTCACCACAGCAGATCACCTGTTTCCATTTCTTCCTGTCCTCTGCATCTTGCTCTGTCACACCAACCACCTGCATGTCCTCTCTCACCACATCCATAAACCTTAACTTAGGCCTTCCTCTTTTCCTGTTACCTGGTAGCTTCATCCTTAGCATCTTTTTCCCAATATACTCAGCATCCCTCCTCAGCACATGTCCAAACCAATGTAATCGTGTCTCTCTGGCTTTGTCTCCAAACCTTCCAACCTGGGATGACCCTCTAATATACTTATTCCTAATCCTGTCCACCATCGTCACACCCAGTGCAAATTGTATGTTATGCCCTTCACTTTACAATACCATTGCTTACCAGTTACATAGGTTACTGTAGGACCGTTTGTGACACACATGTGAGCTGTCCTCAGCAAACATCCATCTGCAAAGATGCCCCACCACTTAGTTATTTCCACACATCTGTCCATATCTGAGGTGTATCTTTCCATACATTCAGCATATCACCATATACAGTTGGCAATGTTGAGGCTGCATTGCAACTTCATGATGTACTAAGACACACGTCACCTGCACACATAGGCAACTGCACACGCATGGTATCTGAACACACACCACTACATGTCCATGTGTGTAGGTCCTACACTCCTGTCATTTGGGCATGTTTGTGGGCATTGCAATTGGTGGACATGTGTAATGACATACATGACACATGGACTGTTGTATGATATGATAGGTGTAATGGGTGACCAGTACAGAGGGAATGTTACCTCTGTCAACATTGATATCACACCTTATGTACTGTTAGTATTCAGCAGCCATGGACCTACATTCCATGTGCATGTGTGTAGTTGCTGTAGCCATCTGTCTGCACAAAGGACAACAACAGCTATGCTATTTACATGTATGTTGTGTGTGTGTGTGTGTGTGTGTGTGTGTGTGTGTGTGTGTGTGTGTGTGGCATGTACATATCCAGGGCAGGTACATGCATGTCATATCCAAACATGAGGGTGTTTACTGGTGTACAGCAACAGTCATCTGCTAATGCTGTAAATAACCGAGGGCCCCTGGTATGTGTACAGCTGACCTGGTTACAGACAGTGGCATCATTGCATTGCATAACACATGATGCAACTGTGTCAGTACATGGGTACTCTATACAGTTGGTGTAGAGCTTGGTACAGTCCACTGGTCAAGGTTCACATGGTGGTGAACTCTTATATGTCCTACAACATATATGGATGTGTGTTGGTGGTCCAAGGGCATGGTGGTGTCTGAGGTTTACATCCTAGAATGCAACATTTGACACTGTGTCCTGCACCTGACTCATCTGTGATGCGTTTTGTGGGAGTACTGGTAAGTACATGTGAGTGGCCTCTATGTATGTGGGGACACCACCACCTGGAGTGGTCCGTACCTGTGTTATGGCCCACATGTCTGGTTCTGAGGTATATGGTGGTAGTGCTATTGTGCTCTACAGAGCCTTCAGCCAGGTGTTCTTCACTGCACAGATGTCAGTACTCCCCATTGTTGGATCTACAGTGAGCAGCTGTGATTATGGACACTACACATCTAGCACTGGTTAGCATAGCATAAAATGGAGTTGTCCTGTAGGTGCCAGGGTGTTATCCTGTGTTTAGGACATTTGCCTTGGAATGACACTATATGGGCAAATGCGACTTAGGTATTATCTCCACTCTCTGGATTCATGGATGCATGTGATATGTGTCAAAGGCCTGTCTACTGTCAGTCATGTCATCGCAGAATGACAAACACTGGACAACCTCATAACTACAGCAGGACATTGGCTCATTGTGTTGGTCAAACAGTTGCCACTCCTAGCAAGGCTCATTGTGTTGGTCTAGCAGTTGCCACAACTAGCAAGACATCACTGTGAGTGGTGGTATTGTGCTTGGTATAGGATGGTACATCTAAGGTGATGGACAGCAACAGATGTTATGTATAAGACCGGTGTCAGATATATGTAGAGCAGTGTTCCTGCTAACAATGACAACTACTAACACCAGAGTCCATTATAATGTGTTCTTTACATCTAACTGTAATAGCATGGCCACTGTGGGCTTCCGTTTTTAGAATCAGAGTGCATCCCAGACAGCCCTGTGCTACTAAGTGTATGAGCATGCCCAGTATAACCTTGTGTAGAAGGACACATAGTGCATTCCAAACAGCCCTGTGCTACTGTGTGTGTGAGCATGCCCAGTGACACCTTGTGTCAGTTATGTGCCTCTTTGTGTATGGTCATGGCCATTGTAACCCTGTATAGTGATAGTAGTCATCCATTCCACAGATGGGTATACTCCAGGTCAGGATGGGTTCCTACTTTAAACACACAGGGTAACAGGCATGTACATCTTAACTGCCAGCATCCCTGTTGAAGTCCGCATTCCTAGAAGGTCATAATGACAGCCTTGACATGTAGTCTGTTTGGTGTGACTCGTAACTATGCAGTATTGTAATAGTGATCTATAGATAGGCAGGTGTTCCATTCCCACCACTGGTGTGTGTGTGTGTGTGTGTGTGTGTGTGTGTGTGTGTGTGTGTGTGTGTGTGTGTGTGTGTGTGTGTGTGTGTGTGTATGTGTTTGTCTCCGTCTGCCTAAGTACTGAATAATGCTTTTAGACTGCTCACACTCCATTCAATTCCTATACCTTCCTTTGGCAAGGCTGATGATGTCACCCACCTAGAAATACACCTCTGAGAGTGCTGTATCCCAGTAATCTCAGTAGTGTGTTCTGTAACTGCGTAATGCTGCAGTGTAATAATGTAATTAGGTCGGTGTTCTAATCCCAGACTTTCCAGGTGGGTGTGTGTGTTTGTCCCCCTCTGCCTGAGGACTGAATAATGCTTTTAGACTGCTCACACTTGATACAATTCCTATACCCACCTTTGGCAAGGCTGATGATGTCACCCACCTAGAAATACACCTCTGGGAGAACTGTGTCCCAGTAATCTCGGTAGCGCGTTCTATAACTGCATAATGTTGTAGTGTAATAAAGTAGTTAGGTCAGTGTTCTAATCCCAGGCTAGCCAAGTGTGTGTGGCATGCATTTGTCCCTGCCTGCCTGAGGACTGAATAATGCTTTTAGACTGCTCACACTCCATACAATTCCTATACCTACCTTTGGCAAGGCTGATGATGTCATCCACCTAGAAATACACCTCTGGGAGTGCTGTGTTAAAGTAATCACGGTAGCGTGTTCTGTAACTGCATAATGCTGTAGTATAATAAAGTAACTAGGTTGGTGTTCTAATCCCAGACTTGCCAAGAGCGTTTGCATTTGTCCTCATCTGCCTGAGGACTGAATAATGCTTTTAGACTGCTCACACTCCATACAATTCCTATCCCCACCTTTGGCAAGGCTAATGATGTCAATCACCTACAAATACACCTCTGGTAGTATTGGGTCTCAGTAATCTTGGTAGCGCATTCTATAACTGTGTAATGCTGTAGTGTAGTAAAGTAGTTAGGTCAGTGTTCTACTCCCAGCTTTGCCAAGTGTGTGTGTTAGTCCCTATCTGCCTGAGAACTGAATAATGCTTTTAGATTGCTAACACTCCATACAATTCCTATACCCACCTTTGGCTAGGCTGATGATGTCAACCACCTAGAAACACACCTTTGGGAATGCTATGTCCCAGTCATCTCGGTAGCGCATTCTGTAACTGTGTAATGCTGTAGTATAATAAAGTAGATAGGTCAGTGTTCTAATCCCAGACTTTCCAAGTGTGTGTGTGTTTGTCCCCATCTGCATGCAGACGGAATAATGATTTTAGGCTGCTCACACTCTATACAATTCCTATACCCACCTTTGGTAAGGCTGATGATGTCAACCACCTAGAAATACACCTCTGGGAGTGCTGTGCCCTAGCAATCTCGGTAGCATGTTCTGTAACTGCGTAATGCTGTAGTGGAATAAACTAGACAGGTCAGTGTTCTAATCCCAGACTTTCCAAGTGTGTGTGTGTTTGTCCCCATCTGCATGCAGACTGAATAATGCTTTTAGACTGCTCACACTCCATACAATTCCTACACCCACCTTTGGTAAGGCTGATGATGTCAACCACCTAAAAATACACCTCTGGGAGTGCTGTGCCCTAGCAATCTCGGTAGCATGTTCTGTAACTGTGTAATGCTGTAGTGGAATAAAGTAGTTAGGTCAGTGTTCTAATCCCAGACTTGCCATGTGTGTGTTTGTGTGTATCTGCCTGAGGACTGAATAATGCTTTTAGACTGCTCACACTCTATACAATTCCTACATCCACCTTTGGCAAGGCTGATGATGTCACCCATGTAGAAATACACCTCTGCGAGTACTGCAGCCCAGTAATCTGGGTAGTGCATTCTGTAACTGCTTAATGCTGTAGTGTAATAAAATAGTAAGGTCAGTGTTCTAATCCCAGACATGCCAGGAGTGTGTGTATGTATGTGTCTGGCTGTGTGAGACAAGTACAGTGCTTTGTAAAGTATGCAGTCTCTGTACAGATCACATAACCACCTTTGTCAATCCTGCTGTTGTCACCTACCTAGGCCAACACTTATAGGTGTGCTGTAACCAATATTCACTGTAGTGTGAGCACTAAAAGTGTATTGCTGCAGTGTGATACAGTAGGTAGGGATTCATAGACATGGCAAGTGTGTGTTTGTCTGTCAGAGCCTGTATAGAGGTGGCTGTGAGTGTCTTACCATTGGACATGTTAGGGAGTGGATTTTGTAGTTTTCCTATATGGTGTCCATCTTATGACACATTGACCAGCTCACGAGAAGTACAGCTGTCAGTCAGCCATGGGACTGTGTTGGCAAGCCATACCCCTACATCTGGCAAAAGGACTGGTGAACAACGTATGCAACCCTTCTAGTACCTGGTATATGTCCTGCACCCATGTGCCATGCACAAACACAGTTGCCTAGGATATCCCATTATGTTGCTAGTACCATGCACATTGATGACAGATAGTAGGCATGGTGTGAATGCAGCGGTCTGCAGAGGACATGGCACCCTGTACAGCAGTAGAAGAGGCACATATTAGTGGACATTGTGCCTTCACTATGTTCCCCACTGGGTGCCTGCAACATATGTGGTGCCATCAAATTTGATCCACAGAGGCCATACAGTGCCATACACATGTGCGCTGTATGGACCATTGCCATTGACACCAGGGAATACTTTTATCATACTATCAATGCAGATGCAGTGTTGACCTGCTCACTGTAAGCAGGTTCAGCCACACCAGGACAGTATTGGCATATCGGGGGATAACAGTCTGTGTACACAACATGCGCCTGCCAAACCAGGTACACCTGTACATGTCACTGTACAGTATTGTGGGACATGCACATCCTAGACAATGTCCATGTGAAGGACTATCAAACACAGACATGGCATGCATTGCAAAGCTATGGCCATACACATTGGTAACCAGGATGTCAGGGCAGATCATGCAGTAGCCATCTGTGCAGGACATTGCAAACACTACACCTCTGCACTGCACACCATTATCAGTTGACGTGATGCCAAGGAGTACTCCTCACCCAGCCTTGTACAGCCACCTTGCACAGCCAACCACTACACACCCATGCAGCAATGCATACATGCATGTCAGTACTGTCACCTTCTGTCTGCATGTGGGTTATGATGCTCCCAACCACAGTCACTCCCAGTATAACCCTCGTTGCCATACCAACAGATGTCAAACATTTTCACATGCCCTAGCCCATAGAACCACCAGATATCCCCTGTGGTGCATGTAGTCCTGTGCATTACTGCAGTGTGGCAAACTAAGTAGTTAGGATGTGTATTTGTGGGCCTGGCAAAGAGTGTCAATGCATGCCCATTAGAGAGTGTGGTTGTGGTGACAATGGCATCTGTTCACATGGACAGCCATGTGTGCCACACCTAATGTATGCCTACTATATCTCTGTTGCAGATGTCACTCACCTACACACATTTATGTTCTTACAGCACAGCAACATGTCGCCTTTGTGGCACATGTAGTAATGTCATGCACATGTAATAGTAATGACTAGTCACTCAGGGGTTTGACCCCTGTACTGTTATGCATGTGGTAGACAATGCTTAGGGTAAATTCTCCAAGCCCTTCTCTGGTGTACTTTGCTTGTCCCACCCACACACTCTCTGGTGGATGTGAAGGTGTACACCTGCTCAGCAGCAGCATGTGCATTGTAAGTGATGGACATGATCAGGTGATGGCCTCTGCACCTACTGCAGTTATCCTCTAGCTGATTGCATGTGGAACAGCTGTGACGGTGTATGCATAGCCATTCGCATGGTAAACACAGTACACTATCTAGGGAAAACATGTTGTTATTTGGCCATGACAGTCGCTGTGAGTGGTACCTGGATGTGGTGTTCTGACATGGCATCACAGATGGTATCTAGATGTACCTCAAACATTATACACATTGGGAAAATAGCCTAAAGACAGGAGGGTGATATGCCACACATGACTACAGCATGTAAGTGTAGCTATGATGCATTGAGACTACCGCCTGTTTAACATGTGTGTGGTAATGGCTATTGTGCATGTTTTAATACAGACATGACAGTACTCTGTTTGTGAGGGACCCCCATCTGTAGGGCCATCTGTGAACTGGTCAGTGTGTGCAACCATTTGTTTCCTATGTTACACACTGAACACACATCTGTGCACAGCAGAAGCATAGTGTGAGGATTGCAGACAGTACATGATGATAGGGATGTGTTGCTGCCATTGCATCCCTGACTGGACATGTGTCACATGAAGCAGTGGTATGACAGACACTGCCTGGGGTTCCCAGTGACAAGCCAGTAATGGGCATCTGTTCATAGCTGTGGTCACATGTCTAGTACACATTGTACAGATGGTATGCAGTATATATGCATGCGTTGTGCTCCCCCTGCAAATGTATACCATCTGTTGTGTTGGGTTGATGGTGATATCTATGCATACTGTTGTAGGTAATCCTGTATGCTGATGTCTATCACTAAGCCCTATGTGGGTTTAAACTGCAACACCATAGGCTGAATGGGTTGAGAGATCCCGGCAGAACCTCCTGTCCCACTTCAGCTGACCATGGCACCAGGCACTAGTAGATCTGGGTCCCAGCCTTGAACATCAACCTCCTTTGGCTCTGCACCACCTTCTGGTGGTACCACCACTGAGGATGGAGCATGTCCCCCTGGGAGCAGGACCAGACAGGTACATGCCTGCTGTCATGCAGTCCCAGACGTGTTGCGTCAGATATGCAAGGTCAAGGGCGGAGTGCCACATTTACAGGGTGATGCTGCCCCGCCTGGACAGCCCCCAGCACTGCTTCCTTTGCAGCTGTTTAGGTGCAGTGGCAACTGCCCATGGCTGGGGACCTCTGTCCCACTGTTCTCATGGGCTTGTGAATGCCAAACACCCATCACCGTCCAGGGTGTATCGCCCCACATGTGTCATATACCAACCCTGTATGCTGTCTTGTCTATGATCCTACCCTACCTATACTACATGGCCATACCTACACTCCTTCCCCTACATCCAACCCTCACCTACAGAAACATAAGGCCAATCGGCTCCTAGGACTATATCTGCCCTATACATAGTTGTCCATTTCACACATATGCCCACTGGACACATGTTACCCTTGTAAAATGCATCACAGCATATTCCTGTTATCTCATCCCTGTCCCTCAGGTGCACAATCTTTGTATGCACATCACTCCTACATGGTCCAGGTACACCTGATGAGGACGACCTCATTGTACACTTAACACTACCAGTCCCTCTATGGTTACCCCAGTTACCTTTATCATGATGATGTTGCACACAGCACCTTGCAAGAGTACTGTTCACACATAATGATTGGACAGGTACTGTTGTGTTAATGTACATTACAAACACAGAGTGATGTATACAGCAAATGTACAGCTATTTGTGTGTATGAATGACACACGTCTGTCTGAGGGAGTCTTGAGATCACATAGAACAACACCACTACATAATACATGCGTGGCTGGTGTTCCCCATTTCATTCATTTGTAATGCTTTGTTGCCACATGGTATGTTCTTGATATATCTCTATATATGTATGTACCTATATGCTGGACATAAACACTCACATATACATCTACATGATGGAATATATTCCTATACAGTTGAATGACTGCACTGTATGATATGTTTGTGGTACTGTCCGTTGTCTGTATATCTGCCATGGCGTATTGGTAATTCACATTAGCTGTGTGTGCAGGGTCCTGGTTCCGAGCCTTGCAGAGGACGTTTACTTGGTTGCAGGGCAGAACAAGACCATTGGATATGGAGGGAGTAAGTCACATTAAAGCAGTTGGGAGCTTGTGTGCATGGGTTTGCATGGTGTTGAGCACTGCTGACCTTTGGTTACAGCTTCTTACACTCAGTTAGCCTCTACATTGCTTTACCAGTGCAATACTCACATACTGGTAGCCAAACAGGCTTACACCTGCTCGCTCTCGCACTTGCAAATGCACCGACATTGGTGCTTGCATCTGGCACTCATACCCCTGGGTGGGAGCGAGGACCACAATATTACCTTGTGATGCCTATTACATCAGACTACAGTATTGGGAATGGCTGCCCATTAGGCGATGGCATGGCATTTGACTGTACGGAATCGGCGGCCTGTCCAGTGAATTAATCATATTATTTATGTGTTCCTCATACAATCTGCTCCCATCTGGCTGATACATGGGAACTGAGACTCTTCAATACAGACAAGTAATTGGGTTTTGGGAGCCACATCCATCAGCCATGTCATGCTACCGCATACCTATTATAGGTTTGCCACCTTTTCAATTGGCCAAGGTGGGACTATAGGGTTAACACCTGTCCCACTTTGCGAGGGACAGTCCCTCTTTAGGCAGTTGTGTCCTGCAAAAATAATCAAGACATAGCAAATGTCCTGAGATTACAGGACAAAATTATATCTTAAGTTTCTTTAATAGTTGCATTAAACTGTTATTTTATATATGAAACTTATATATGTTATGTGAAGTAGCATAAGCAATTCAAATGTTACTAGAATAAGCTTTTATTTTTGCAAATAATTAACATTATGTACTATGCACAGCTGCAGGTATGTTTTGTCCTGGAAAATCAGACATTTCTACAGAACATGTCCCACTTTGGGCATTTGAAAATGTGGCAACCCTATAGGACCTTTATGTAGAGGCGTAAGATTTTGCAGGGCAAAACATACCCACAGCCAGTACAAAGGACAGTACTTCACTGTTTTGCCTAAATAAAAGGTTATTCTTGTAGCATTATAGTTACTTATACTGTTTCTTATAACATTTAGGTGTTTCAGATACAAAATAATTGTATTATGCAACTACTACAGTTAATATAGGATATCTTTGCCCTACATCACAGGACATTTGCCATAATTACAATTATTTTGCAGGACACAACTGCCCAAAGCGGAGTGGCCCTCACAAAGATGGACAGGTGGTAACCCCAACCCAATTATTCTATCATCTTTCTAAGGTAGTCGGCGGAATATGCGCATTCTCTCACTAGCAGACCTCTCATACGAATGGGGAAGAATGAACACTGAATCAGGGACACTGCATACCAACCTCAGGGACACATTTAGAAGTTTGGAGCTATTAACCTGACACATTGACAGACCTAGAGCACATGTATTCATACACATTGTCTGAGGTACATGCTGTTTATGACTCGTACATGTTGTCATTATTCATTACATGTATTCCACCACCTTACCTCCTAATATCACTAGTTCTAGGAGAGTTAGATTCTGATTCGCAATCACGGATGTTACTGGTAATCAGGGACAGTTCAATGATATGGTCCCTATGTGTTCCCCCAATGGATTACAGACTATCCAGTGGATGTGCTTTTAAGTTTGGGAGGTATGGGCATCTGCTATGCCCACATCGGAATATTACTTACATCCACGGGGCGGTCCTAATATGGATATACCAACCAACACCTGCACGCCTAGACCCATAATCGCATACCCATAGTTCCCCTACCTGCCACTCCTCTACAGCACTCATTCTTACTGTGGGCTCAGGTGGGGTATAGACACACCCCTACATGCTGCCCACTCTCCCCATGTTGGGACACATGTCATACGTTGTGTAGACCCATGTGTTATCAGGCTAGCACAACCTACTGGTCCATGTACATCTACAGCCTGTTTGGAGAAATCATTACAGGGCCTGGCTCTGGTCATTAATTGTTGGTGACCCACAAGGGACATCAATGTCTATGTTTCAAGTGTAGACCTTGCAGATCTCTCCCACTGGTAGTTTCCTGCCGGTAGTATGGGAAGCAGTGGTGTATTTACCTTTATTGTGTTTCTGTATGCCTCTCCGGCCTAGCTGGGGGGGGTGGGGGATGATGCTACGTGTTACACATTTGTTTATTGGACCTCCCACCAACATATGCCCGGCCTGTGAACATATGTTACCAATAACTGCTGTATCATATCCTAGCTATACAAGTGTATATTTACTGTAACATATATATATATATATATATATATATATATTTACATTAATATATACAGATATATCTGCATATGTATGCATATCTTGCTGTATATGTATATATATATATATATATATATATATATATATATATATATATATATATATATATATTTGTGTTACTGTTTGTCGTTTTTGCAATTAAGTTACCTGTAACACATTGCATTTAAGTTATCTGGCACTTGCTCACTAAGTCAGCACTAAAAAATTAAAAGCACTACACCCTCACAAACTCCCCTTGAGTACCTTGTTCCCCATTGGCCCTTTTTTTCAATTATAAAGGAATTCCCAATACTATTCTAGCATGTCCAAAGGTCAGTTGTCAATCTCCTCTCTGGTCCAGCTGGAGAATCTGGGAATCTTGAGGCAATGTTACAACTGCCTCATGTACACAGACAACTCTCGCCTCCTCCCAACAAATTCCAACACATGTGAGAGATGCAACCATATAGCCAAACTGGAGGCTAAGCTCTCCCAACTCAGTACTGGCGTAACCAGTCAGGAGGAGAAGGAAACCACACTCACTACAATTCCATTCTCACATAGACCTACCACGACAGAAAACCAAACACATAAACACACAAAAACATACTCGGAGGCTCTAAATAAAAATCTGCCTAAGCAGCAGAGACCTCCAAAGCAGACACCCAAGCAACCGCTACCCCAAAGCAAAACACATGCAACATATAGCTCACAAAGCTAGTGTGCCGAACAGTCACAGCCCTTAAGGCTAAACAACACACCTGATACACTTGTAATAGGTGACTCTATCGTCAGGCACACTGACGTCCTTCTCACCAGGCTGAACAAGGAGAAGGTCATGGTGAGCTGCCTGTCGGGCTCTAGGATCCGCCACATAACACAAGCACTCAGGTCACTCCAAGGCAAGTACAAATATGACTCAGTCATTGTCCATGCTGGTGTGAATGACCTGAGACGTACCTCCCTGGACTACATGAAAAGAGACAAAGAGGAGCTCTCTGAGCATGTAGCCCAGGCCGGTATGACCCTGACCTTGAGTAGCATCTTACCCTCACCAAGAATGATGCCACAATATGAAGACAAGATGATCAATTTCAACAATTGGCTTAGGTATTGGTGTCATTCAAAGGGGATCCAATGCCTGTCAGCCTGGGATGACATGCTCGACAAGCCACGATGCTTCGCTAGGGATGGCTTGCACCTGTCAACCCTGGGCTTTCAAATATTGGCAAAGGCTCTTGCTACCCCCATAGTGCCTTTTTTAGGCAAGGCTCAAAAGACAAACCCACCTCCATAGGTATCACAAGGGATAAGAAACTAAGAGTAATGCTACTCAACCCAAGAAGTCTAAACCTCAAGATGCACGCACTCAAAACTCTCCTTAGCATGGAGAACATTGATATCCATGCAGTAACAGAAAACTGGTTCAAGGCTCCTGAGAGCACCCCAGCACTACCAGGTTATACCTCATACCATGCTTTTCGGCCATAAAACTTGGACCGAACCACAAAAGGAGGGGGAGTATCAATATCCGTCAAAGATACCCACACATCCAGGTTGGTGCACAGCACGAAGCATCAGAGACTATCCATGTGCAACTAACAGTGGGTAAAACTGCCTTCCAGTTTATAGCCTGCTACAGACCACCCTCCCAAACCCAGGAACCCCACTCGGCCTTCCTGAGAACACTGGAAAATATGAAGGTCTCTCCAAACACCATTATATTGGGCAACTTCAACTACCCAAACATAGACTGGGAGCATTACTCTAGCTCCAACACCCTAGCCAAAGGTTCCTAGAATTTATAAACTCAAATGCTATGGAACAACTTGTTACCACTCCCACAAGAGAGGAAAACATACTGGACCTGATCATCACCAACAAGGGGACTCTATGCTCCAGACCAGAAGTGTATCCCTCACTGGTAAGATCAGACCATAAACTAATCTCACTGGATATTCACATCCCGACCCCACCTCCTGCCCAGAAAACCACAGTGAAAAACTTCTCTAAAGCAAATTTCACACTCCTCAAAACCGAGGTGAAATCCTTCAAAGCCCCCGGGCCTGTGGAAAATACGACCCAAACTGCAGAATCCTTTATAAACACATTCTATGAACACCTTCAGGAATGCATGGATCTTGCAATACCAAATAAAACCAAGACCCAATCCTCCAAAGGCAGACATCCTGTCTGGTGGACCCCAGCCATAAACAAACTATACAATAGAAGGAGGAAGCTACTACATGATAGAGCAAAATCCCAAAAAGGGAAGGCATCACTGATCAGTATTAGCAAAAAACTACGGGCACTCATAAAATCGTCTAAGGCCAGCTTCGAGAGAAAAATTGCACAGGACACTAAGGATAATCACAAGGGTTTCTTTAGTTATGTTAGGAACCTGGGTGGGAATTCCCAGATATGCTCAGAATTAGTCCAAAATGACAAAAAATACACCGAACCCACAGACATTGCCAACATCCTAGCTGACAGGTTCAGCACAAACTTCTCCCCCCTCAACAAAAGGGCAAATATCTATCCCAGCAGAGTGCTGCCCCCCTGACATCTCAGATGCTCAGGTAAGAGCTGCCCTCTCCAAAGCAAAAAACCCAGCATCAATGGGACCAGACGGTGTCCCGGGCTGCGTCCTACATGAACTCCAAGAAGAGTTAAACCCAAACATAAAACTACTGTTCAATCTCAGCCTTACTACAGGATATGTACCCAAAGAGTGGCGTACAGCAACAGTGGTCCCTCTCCATAAAGGTGGTGCCTCAACAGATCCTGGAAACTATCGCCCCATAAGCCTGACTAGCTTGGTCTGCAAAGCTATGGAAAGGATCATCATGGACCTCATAAATAAAGATATTGGGGACCTACAGACACTGGATCCTACCCAGTTCAGCTTTGTTAAGAGCAGATCCTGCCTCTTAAACCTGGTCGATTTCTTTGAAACAGTCACCAAGGCCATTGACGAGGGGAAGGTGGTCCACACAGCCTACCTGGACCTCGCAAAAGCCTTCGATACAATACCCCACTCGGGCATTATAGATAAGCTCACCAGCTTAAATATAAACCCCTATGTCACTAGATGGGTTGCAAACTGGCTCAAGGACAGAACCCACATGGTTAGAATTGCTGGAGCCATGTCAGACTCCAAACCAGTTACAAGTGGCATCCCACAAGGCTCAGTCCTGGGACCTCTCTTGTTCGGTATATATTTCTCGGAGGTACAGGCCAACACGGAAGGACTTTGGCTGACCAAGTTCGCAGATGACTGCAAACTGGGTGCCATAATCAACTCTCCAGCCGACACAAGCATCCTCCAAAAGGGCCTCATAGAAACAGACAACTGGTGCCAGAGCCATGGCCTCAAGCTAAACACCAAAAGTGTATAGTCATCCCTTTGGCAAAACAAAGTGCCCACAAATTACCACATAGGTGGTAATCCATTAAGTACAGAAGAAGTAATTAGGGACCTGGGGACCCAAGTTGATAGCAATCTCTCATTTGACAACCACGTGGCCAAAGTGGTTAGAAGAACATTTTATATAGCCCACCTAATCATGAAGGGATTCACATCTAGATCAGGGTAGGTCATTGTGCCTCTTTACTCATCCCTCATTAGGCCCATAATTGAGTACAATGCCCCTTTTGGGATGTACCTTACCAGACACCTGCAGCAACTGGAAAGACCCCAAAAGTACCTCACCAAGAGGATCAAAGGGCTCAAACAGATGCCATATGCTGCCCGGTTAAAGAAACTCCAGCTCTACTCAGTGGCATACTGCCTGCTCAGAGGCGATCTGTGCCTGACATATAAAGCCATGTCCAACCCAGAATTAATGGGCATGCTGCACCTCAGAAAATCCATATCCCATTGAGCTACGTGCTCGAGAGACTTGAACCTCAGCACTGAAATAAATAGGACATGCTGGAGGGACAGATTCATAACCCAGAGGCTCCCTTCACTCTGGAATAAAATCCCAGTCCAGGTTAGGCAGAGTCCCTCATTGACTCTCTTCAAGAGGAATCTTGATGAGTGGATGGGAGATCATAGGTTTACCCTGGGTATCACTTCTTTGTCACTGTTAGACAGAGGCACAGTATACTAACCTCGAAAAAGGGCATAGCAAAATTAATTTAAAATGGGTGGCGAAAGCCAAACACCCTTTGGCTAGGCTTATAAATGCCCTAGGGCAGATAGCCTAGTATGAACCTATGAACCTATATAGATATAGATATATATATATATATATATATATATATATATATATATATATATATATCTGTATATAATCTAATGACATATGGGTCTATGGTTGTCTTTATATGTATATATTTATGTGTGGATATGTATCTGTATTCATTCTCTGCATGTATACATTCGTACTACGGCGAGGGAGAAATATATCTCTACCTCTCTATGGGTGGATATACACACACATAGTGCTACATATATACGTCTACATCTGGTTATTCCATTCCTTGCCATGTAGATTACACTTTGCTTTAGTTGGTCTCGCAGTGGGTGTGGCTGCTCATTGAGTGGCGCCTCTGCCCAATGAACACATTCGCTTGCATCCCTAGGGCTGTCCATATTGGCCAACTTCAGCTAACACCTGCACACCTAGACCCGTAAGTAGCTACCCATAGTTCTCCCCACCCTCGCCTCCTCGACAGTACCCATCCTTACTCTGGTACCTGGTCGGTTCTGGACACACCACTACACGCTGCCCACTCTCCACTTCACGGGACCCATTTCATACAATTGTCTCGGCCCATGGGTCATCAGGGTTACCCACCCTTGTATTCTGAGTCTGTATACACCACAGACAAGATTGATGATCTATCACATTTGTATTGTTTTAACAAATTTTTGTGGTGTCCCACAAGGGACACTCCAGTATGTGTTCCATGATTAGAATCCACGGGTGCACTGTGTCCCCCCCAACGGTTGTATCCTGCCTGTAGTCTGGGGAGTAGTGGACACTTTACATTGATTGCGTGTATAGTTCCCGTGTCCGGCTGTGGGGAGGGGGGGTGGAAGGGCATGCTGCGTGTGTCATGTCTTGCCTGGGCTCATCACTTCCATTGCCATAGCCTGTGGACATATGTCATTCCTGTGTTCTTTTTCCTATCATAGCTGTATATCTCTATATATGTACACACACACACACACACACACATATATAGATATATATGTATTTATATATGTACGCATGTGTGTGTGTGTGTGTGTGTGTGTGTGTGTGTGTGTGTGTGTGTGTGTGTGTGTGTGTGTGTGTATACATAAATATATATCTATATACATATATGTATGTCTGCAACCATATATATATATATAGATATATCTAGATATATGTCTATACATATATATATATATATATATATATATATATATATATATATATAGTTATAGGTATATAATTGGGGGCCTATTTAGGTACGTGTTCAGCGTATTTCCTTTACAATTAGACCGATTTAGTACTTGGTGTTGCCGTAGCAGGCAGATCACAAGAATGATTCCATGTGTGGGGAGGCCCTCACATTTGATTATTTTCAGCACAGCACAGACTTAGGACACTGCACACGCCTCTGCGTTGTAGCAATTTCATCCCATCCCTCTTCTGCACAGCCTATTATTCCATCTACTGTCGATGTTTGTATGTGCACATTCCTATTATTTATGTCTACAAATGGAATGCACGTGTTACAGAGAATGTTCTTCTACATATTGATGTGTGTATGCATATATACCTATTACAAACTCGCTGACCTCCACAGGGAGGTCCAATTAGAACCGGGCCATCCAACCCTGGCATGCCTGGATCCATAATTTCATACCCATAGTTCTTCCTCCCCACCCGTGTTCAACATACACACGTAACTTTCGTTATGCATTTATTATCGCAGCCATGACACACCTCCAAACATTGCCCTCTCCAGAGCATTAGGGGCCCTACACATATGTTGTACCAATTTGTGTATTCTCAGGCTCTCCCACCATTTAGTCTTTGAACATACCAGCCCTTGCTTGTGTAATGGTCAGAGGGCTTAACGCTCTTATTCATTTTTGGGTAGTCGCAGCAGGGACTATCCTCTGTCTGTGTGTAAAGTAAACTGAGAAATTCAACTATGTTTCTCTCACTGGTAATATCCTACCTGTGGTGTGTGTAGCAGTGCTTTTCTCACTCTTGGCCAGCATGATATGGCATACGCTGATAGCACTCTATGATACTGTAGTTGCTGTTGATTCCCTTCTCACCCCTTGTCTATACTTTATTGTTACGACTTTCATTCGTCATATATATATATATATGTATAAAAATATACATATATATATATATATATATGTATAAAAATATACATATATATAGATGGTAGTGGATTTTGCAAAAAGGATGGACATGGCTGTGTTGAATACGTATTTTAACAAGAGGGAGGAGCGTAGGGTGACATACAAGAGTGGAGGAAGATGCACACAGGTGGATTATATCTTATGTAGAAGGGCCAGTCTGAAGGAGATTGGAGACTGTAAAGTGGTGGCAGGGTAAAGTGTAGTTCGGCAGCATAGGATGGTGGTTTGTAGGATGACATTAGTGATCAAAAAGAGGAGGATGAGTGTGAAGGCAGCACCAAGGAACAAATGGTGGAAATTGAAAAATGGTAATTGTGAGGTGATGGTCAGGGAAGAGTTAAGACAGGCACTGGGTGGCAGTGAAGAGTTACTGAATAGCTGGGTAACTACAGCAGAACTAGTAAGAGAGATGGCTAGAAAGGTGCTTGGTGTGACATTTGGAAAGAGGAAGGAGGACAAGGAGACCTGGTGGTGGAATGAAGAAGTACAGGAGAGCATACAGAGAAAGAGCTTGGTGAAGAGGAAGTGGGATTGTCAGAGAGATGAAGAAAGTAGACAAGAGTATAAGGAGATAAGGTGCATGGCAAAGAGAGAGGTGGCAAAGGCTAAGGATAAGGCATATGAAGAGTTGTATAAAAGGTTGGACACTAAGGAGGGAGAAAAGGACCTGTACCGATTGGCTAGACAGAGGGACCGGGCTAGTAAAGATGTGCAGCAGGTAAGGGTGATAAAGGATAATGAGGGAAATGTACTCACAAGTGAGGAGAGTGTGTTGAGCAGATGGGAAGAGTACTTTGAGGGGCTGATGAATGAAGAGAATGAGAGGGAGAGAAGGTTGGATGATGTGGGAATAGTGAATCATGAAGTGCAGTGGATTAGCAAGGAGGAAATAAGGATAGCTATGAAGAGGATGAAGAATGGAAAGGCTGTTGGTCCCGATGACATACCTGTGAAAGCATGGAGGTGTTTAGGTGAAATGGCAGTGGAGTTTTTAACTAGATTGTTTAATGAATCTTGGAAAGTGAAAGGATGCCTGAGGAATGGAGAAAAAGGGTTTTGGTACCGTTTTTTAAAAATAAGGGTGATGTGCAGAGCTGTAGTAATTACAGAGGGATTAAATTGATCAGTCACAGCATGAAGTCATGGGAAAGAGTAGTAGAAGCTAGGTTAAGAAGGGAGGTGATGATTAGTGATCAGCAGTATGGTTTCATGCCACAAAAGAGAACTACAGATGCAATGTTTGCTTTGAGAGTGTTGATGGAGAAGCACAGATAATGTCAGAAGGAGTTGCATTATGTCTGTGGATTTAGAGAAAGCATATGACAGGGTGCTTAGAGAGGAGTTGTGGTATTGTATGAGGAAGTCGGGAGTGTCAGAGAAGTATGTAAGGGTGGTACAGGATATGTCCGAGGGTAGTATGACAGCGGTGAGGTCTGCGGTGAGAGTGACGGATGCGTTTAAGGTGGAGGTGGGACTACATCAAGGTTCAGCTTTGAGCCCTTTCTTATTTGCAATGGTGATGGACAGGTTGACAGACGAGATCAGATAGGAGTCCCTGTGGACTATGATGTTTGCAGATGACATTGTGATCTGTAGTGAGAGTAGGGAACAGGTGGAGGAGACCGTGGAGAGGTGGAGATATGCTCTAGAGAGAAGAGGAATGAAGGTTAGCAGGACTTAGACAGAATATATGTGCGTGAATGAGAGGGAGGATAGAGGAATGGTGAGGATGCAGGGAGTAGAGGTGGTGATGGTGGATAAGTTTAAATACTTGGGATCAACAGTTCAGAGTAATGGTGAGTGTGGAAGAGAGGTGAAGAAGAGAGTAAAGGCAGGATGGAGTGGGTGGAGAAGAGTGTCAGGAGTGATTTGAGACAGACGAGTACCAGTAAGAGTGAAAGGGAAGCTAGCTCTACAAGAGGGTAGTGAGACCAGCTATGTTATATGGGTTGGAGACAGTGGCATTGACAAAAAGGCAAGAGTCAGAGCTTGACATGGCAGAGATGAAGATGTTAAGATTTGCACTGGGTGTGACAAGGATGGCCAGGATTAGGAATAAGTATATTAGAGGGTCAGCCCAGGTTGGAAGGTTTGGAGACAAATCCAGAGAGGCAAGATTATGTTGGTTTGGACATGTGCTGAGGAGGGATGCAGAGTATATTGGGAAAAAGATGCTAAGGATGAAGCTGCCAGGTAACAGGAAAAGAGGAAGGCCTAAGATAAGGTTTATGGATGTGGGGAGAGAGGACATGCAGGTGGTTGGTGTGACAGAGCAAGATGCAGAGGACAGGAAGAAATGGAAACAGTTGATCTGCTGTGGCAACCCCTGACAGGAGCAGCCGAATGAAGAAGAAGATATATATATATATATATATATATATATATATATATATATATATATATATATAATATGTGTGTATATGTATATATATATATATATATATATATATATATATATATATATATATATATATACATACACACACACACACACACACACACACATATATATATATATATATATATATATATATATATATGTGTGTGTGTGTGTGTGTGTGTGTGTGTGTATATATATATATATATATATATATATATATATATATATATATATATATATATATATATACATACATATAAATATATATATATTACATCTTTACATACTCATAACATTTCCTATGCTGGGCGCTGCTTACACCCGTGCAAGCACAGTCGCATATGCTTACTGTTTCTTATATATGTTTACTGCCGCTTATATGTGCTTACTTGTGCCTTATTTATTATGACAGTACCCCTTTGATTGAAATGATCTGGTTAAAAGTCCCATGCTATACTCGTTCACTTTTACATGTTATTATGTCATTTTTACAGCAGCACGGCATTTATTCCACATGGAAAATGATATGTGCTATAGTTGAACTTGAACCTTGAATGCCTGTTCGTTAAGCGGATGCTCTAACCACTACACTATTCGTATGCTGCTTCCTTTATATGTATACCCATAGTTCATAGTTATCCGTACACATGCCTCAACACATCACTGACACAACAGCCATCCATTCTCCAGTTAGGAAAACTGCACCACTACACATGTTCCATTCCCTTCTGCTCTGGGCCCATCCTACATGTTGACTCACTCCAAGTATATTCAGACATCCCAAGCATATAGTCCTGGGACATACATTCATGTAATGCTCAGGGTTTTCCTTAAGTTTTTTTGATTCGGCTCATCTGAATGGTGAGTGGGACTGCCTTGTATCTGTTTGAAAGTCAGACTTAGCATGTGCACACAGTTAGTTCCACTGTTAGCATTCTACATGTGGTTGGGGATGCAAGAGATTTGCTCAACTCTGGGGGGCTTGATATGACAGCACTAAATACTACAGGGGGTTCTATTGCTGTTTCCCTTCACATTCGTTAGGGTTGCTTTATTGTGTCCATGTTCATTTTTCATGGATATATATATATATATATATATATATATATATATATGTACATTCACATGCATATACACCTACATCCATTTTTACATTTCCTATACTGTCGAATGACTGCTAGTTACCGTTGCACATACTTCCTTATGTTTGAGGCACCATATTCACCCTATTTCTGACTGCCATTTTTGTGTGCATTATTTAAAATTAGCAGCCCTTGCGTGGCTTGGATCCAGGAACAGTATAGTCACTGGTTCTACCACTAAACCATCCATGATACATTCTGTATGGATGGTAATTAGGATATTTGACGTTACTACAGGAATTCCACAGTGCTGGCAACATATGTGACAGTCGGTCGGTGTACATAATTATAATACATGTTACTGTTCATATGTTTCTGAGAGGCATATGTATACATTTGCAAGTACACATATTTATAAATTGGACACATATTTGACAAGTACTTATATGCATGTATTTGTGATGTGTAGCTATGCGAATGTAAGTATGTACATTTACTGATATATGATTACATATCTGGAGTTATACATGGCCATGTATATGAACGACTGCATATGGGAGGTACTTGTATCATTTGTATACAGGAGTTGTGTGCATCATTACGACAAGGAACATGGACATGTACTATTTGGAAGATGGCTATGGGGAAGCTTCATGGGAACATGTGAAAGGTATTTATTCCTGATAATGCACATGGGGAGACGTGCATCACGGTCAGGTGTTTAATCCTGGGTCGTAGTTTCTGCAGGACTGGGTGGAGACTGAGCAGGGTTGTGCTCAGGTACTGCTAATCTGACTTTTGCTGGGTAGGGTTGCCACCTTTTCAAATGCCCACAGTGGGACATGTTTTGTATAAACATCAGAGTTTGCAAGGCAAAACATGCCCACAGCCAGTACATAAGACAGAACTTCACTGTTTTGTCTACATAAATGTTTATTCTTGTAGCACTTTAGTTGCTTATTCTGTTTCTTATAACATTTAGATGTTTCAGAAACAGAATAACTGTTTTATGAAACTATTACATTAAATATAGGAAATATGTCATTCCTAATATTTCAGGACAGTTGCCATTTTCCCAATTTTTATGCAGAACACATCTGGCCAAGGAGGGACTGTCCCTCGCAAAGTGGGACAGGTGGTAGCCCTAGTGCCCGGATGTCAATGGGGGTGGACATTGTGTTATGCCACAAAGTCTAATCTTGAGAACAGACACTTATCCTGTGAGGGATGTCCAAAAATTGTAAACAACGGACTCCATTCAGCTGGCTATTTGAAAATGTGGTAGGGTTATGTATGCATGGGATACCTAGTTTGCAAGCCTGAGACTGCCTAGGTTGCAACTGCCTATTAGATGTGGGTAGGGGTCACTATGTGCAGATATGGCTGCGCCAAGCTAGCAGCCCGTGTATGGGTGGTTTTGGTGGACGTTCAGCGGGGGGGGGGGTGTGCTGTGGAGGGGATGATGGGTATTCAATTATGTATCCAGGTGTGTTGGGGTTGGATGGCTAGGTTCAGGCCAGACCATTACATGTGTATCGCATATTTTAATGTTCATTTGTTTGTGGGATTGTGTTCTGCACTATGGCCTGTCAGATTGTATTGCGGATGTGGATGTTTGTTCTTTGGTTTCCTTTCTGATTCACCAACTGCTCCCTCGTACACCTCCAGTTCACCTATTGTGCAGCCGACCCAGTCTCCCCTTGGCGAATTATTACATTACCCATCACCCCCCACCCCCATATTCCACACACACCATCCATCCCTTCTCTGGTTGATGGCCCATGGCACAGACAATAGAACTCATTGCATACTCTGCATATCTCTGGTACCAATATGGTTGTGAGGACAACCCTGGCATATTTGATCTTCCACATGCTGTACTTCACACACATAGGTACACGCAAATACCTATCTTTCATTACATGGTAGGTAGACCCAGGTAATACCCATTCATCTTTGGGCCGTCCAGACAGGGATGACCTAGACCGCGAATGGGCAGATATTGAGAAAATGCTCTGACCATTGGTAGGGTTGCCACCTTTTCAGATGGCCAAAGTGGGACATCTTTGGGACACACATCAGATTTTACAGGGCGACACATGACCAGGGTCAGTACAAAGGAGAGTATTTTACTTTTATGCCTAAGTGACAGCTTATTCTTTTAGTGGTTTAGTTGTTTATTCTGTTTCTTGTGACATTTAGGCAGTTTAGATACAGAATTAACTATTTTATGGAACTATTACATAACATATGGGACATAATTATGTCCTACAATTGCAGGACATTTAACATGTTTAATAGTTTTGGTAAGGACACAACTGCCCAGACGGGTAACCCTAACCATTGGGCTAGGCTTAGCAAAGGGCAGCGACACGCTAACACACTGCGTTTCGCTTCCACTTGGTATAACAATAAACATTACAATGGAATACGGGCACGGGGCTTTAAATGTCATTTGTTTGAGGGATAGGGACTCAGTATTCAGCTACGTGCCTTTGTGTTTACTTTTTATTTTGGTGTTCGCAAAACTATCTTGTATGCTTTGCATACATTTCAGTATCCATAGACACTGACAGGAGTGATTATTATTAGAGGCAGGCTGTACTAGTCAGCATTTTAGGCTGTGTGTCTGCAGCCGATATGTTCACGCCTCTGTGCAGTGCTTAGACACGCCCTCTGCACTCGCGCGCGTTTCTTATGCACATGGACGTTGTGGCAGCGCCCCTTCATTAATATGCATGTGGTGCTGCTGTGCCATCTCTACTCTGCATGGTTGGCGCAGGGCTAATGCCTTCATTGTGCCGAGCTTCATGAATCCCGGGGATAGTATGTAAAATCACTCATCATTTTTAATACATACAAAAAAAAATTCCCATTCATTTTAAATCCACTAAAAATTCTTTAAGGGAATTAAAAGTCACATTTCAAAGTACACCTTTTATCAACATCATTCCTTCTTATAAACATTCATTCTTATAAATGTTCATTCAAACCAGGCTTATAAAGTGCACCAAGATTTATGATCCAGAGTCTTTCCTTTTTATCTAAGAAAATATGTTCATCAACTTCAGACAGATTTGTACCCCATAATTAGTCTATACCCACAAATACAAAATTAGCAGATGTATGTTCACTTTTATGTTTAAAGAGAGCACTCCTATTATGTTTACATTTTATGTTACTTAAATGTACTGCTGCCCTGCTTTTAAAAGACTGTGAGGTCTGTCCACACAGAAGGCCCCACACTGGCATATAGCCATATAAATTATCCATTCGTTCAGGCATGTAATCAATTTTCTGCTCTCAAAAACCTTTGAGGTATTAGTAGATGTGAATGACTTAGATTTCAAAATAATACCTGAATATATTTTTTTTATTTTTTGCTATTTTCTTTAACTATTTGGTGAATTTAGTTGTGCTGGACCTTTTTCTTTGGTGTTCTACATATTGGTACAGTGCGAACACACTGTGAGCTTATGTGCACCAGGAGGTTGTATACACACACATATATATATATATATATATATATATATATATATATATATATATATATATATGTGTGTACTTCAGTAGACCGAACTCTTACTTACCCGACTTCCGGTTGGCAAGACGAAACCACCGACAATTTCAGAAGATCAACACCAAGAACACCGACTTTTTACACGAGGTAAGTAATCACTTGGCCATCTTGCTGAACTTTGCCCCTTATCCCCAGTGGTAGTGTGATCTTGGACTTGGTATATTTACTTAGGGGGGGAGGCAAAGCTCCCGCATCAATGGGTTTAGTTTTGTTTAGTTTTTTTTTTTTGGGATGGCCAAGCGGTTACTTTCCTCGTGTGAAAGTCGGTGTTCTGGGTGTCGGTCTTCTGAAGTTGTTGGTGGCTTCATCTTGGTCAAGTGGGAGTCGGGAAAGTGAAACGTTAGTCTACTAAAGTAGACCCATATATATATATATATATATATATATATATATATATATATATATATATATATATATATATATATATATATATATATATATATATATATATATATATACACTTAAAATGATTGAAATACCTAGATGTTGATGTCACTAACATCAACAACACATATGTCAACATGGTCCCATGGAGCATGCAAAAATACACAAAAAAGTTAAACAACATTATTTTTTGCAGGGGACAAGCCTCCTCGCACCTCCCATGTGGCCCCTGCTAATTCAAGGATTGTTGTTCTCATATACCTGTCAACCACCTATTTAGTTTAACACATTGCGTTGACTAAACAGATATCAACATTAACAACAGTCAACCAAATTAGGGGATCCCATATATATATATATATATATATATATATATATATATATATATATATATATATATATTAAAAAAAAGAAAAAAAAAAAAATATATATATATATATATATATATATATATAAGATAGATATCTGCAGTTCCCTTGCATTTGACTGAGTGTACATTTGTTCAAAAAATGCAGGGGTGGAATATAATGTTGACAGTATGGATAGTCTAACATTGGATATGTCAATGGATTGGAATGTCGATACAGGTAAGTGGGGTTGGGGGGGTGAGAGCTTGTCTGTGTGTGTATGTTAGGGTTAGGGTCGCGGATGAGTGAAGGATGGGCGCTGTATGTTTGTGTGTTTGTGTGTGTATTTTAGTGTAAGGGTAAAGTTAGGGGATAGATGTAGCATTGTTTGTGTGTGGTTGTGAATGTTTGTGTGTCTGAATCTGTCTTGTGTAGTGGCAGTTATTATGGGAAGGGTTTAATGATGTTAAAGTATAGGGTTGGGGTTGGGGTTGGGGGAAGGGGCAGCATTAGGGTTAGGGTTAGCACCCATTATTAAGGTAGTGCTGCCCTCTTTAGTAGTGGGTGCTAACCCTAACTCCTAAGGTTGCCCCTTCCCCAACCCTAAACCTATACCTTCACACCATTTAAACCTTCCTGTAACACTGCCACTATTCAGACAAATTTGAGCCTAATGTTGTGGGGGGTTTAGTTTTAATATTAAGAGAGGAAACAGTGTCTTCTCTTGATATTGTTTTTATTTTTCTGCTATTGTGTACAATTGAACTTATTTTGTCAGTGTTTTACATTCAAATTAGGATGGTTTGGTCATAACACAGTAGACCTACATATACATAATAGATAGATAGAAATATATAGATACATCCACAACCCCTTTTCTCATTTTTGCACATGGGGTCAGCGTGTCACTTCAAGAGTGACAGTCATCTAGTGCCAAGTTTTACACCTTTGGGTCACTAGCCCTACCACGGTAGTTCATCCACACCACACACTTGCACACACACTCTTATGGCCAATTTAGAGTTTTCAATCCACCTTCTACATGTCTTTGGAATGTGGGAGGAAACTGGAGCACCTGCAAACACAGGGAGGATGTGCAGACTCCACACAAAGGGCATTCCATTCGAGAATCAAACCAAGGAACCTCTTGCTGTGAGGCAACCACACTATACACTACACTACTGTAACACATGATTACAGTCTATCTATGAATACTTTAGTTGAATTCTACCATGCAAGTTTGTCTTTTCATACAAAACAGCACTTTAACTAGAACACATGCTGTTTTTTAAGACCAAACTGGCCACTGGAAGGCATAAAACAGTAGGAATATTTCCAGTGTACTTGCAGTTTTTCCAACATAGTATTTAAACATGTTTGTATTATGGTCTGTTCTAAGGAAATTCAGCTGAAGTTTTATTCATGTGTGTCTGCAATACTGGCATTTGGAGTTTTCTTGCATATGCCTTCTACTTGGTGCTATGAGGAAAATATCATTAAAAAAAAAAAAAAAAAAAAAACTTCAGTGATCAATGGGCTGTCACATCTTCAGATCTCTGCAAGATGCAATGAATAAAAAAAGTAGACCAACTAACATTAATGACCATGATTTACCGATATCTGTAAGCAACTTGACAGTCTAATGCAAGTGTACTCAAATTGTTGTTAACTATTTCACACCTGTAACACCATACATTAAATGTCTGATTCACACCAACAGCATGAGCTACAAAGTGAAAGGAAGGCTCTCACATCAACAGTCCTACTGAGCACTGCCTATCAAACACAAAAAATACTCCACACTCTGCCAAGCAGTTCGAGATGCACAGTCGCGATCACTTAATTCCACGATTGTGCATTTTTAACTGTAAACAATAAAACAACATAGCTACCTTTGAAATAA
>NC_056726.1:196795981-196845981 GCF_019279795.1 Protopterus annectens
ACACACCCTGTTGGGCATTATCGCTTGCTTAAAATCTTATGTTGGGGTTTAAGCTAGGGTTGGGAAAGTGTATACGTTTGGTAGGAAAACTCAAATGCTATGAATTCATCTCAGTGTGTATATAAATATATAGCAGCATGTATACATACATGTATAGATGTGCGTGAAATGGAAGTAATGGTGTAGATTGTGACAGGTTTATTTTACATGATCGACTTTTTAAAAAGTCAGAGTTATCATGGTTGAGATGATGTGATCCACTGTTTAAAAAATTGAACAAATTGTACTGAGATTGCAGTACAATGAGGACTGGGAAATACACCCTTTTCCTCAATATAGTGTAATCCCAGAGCAGATATATATAATTAGGTTGGTTTGGGGGGTGCAGGGAGGCTTGTGCCCCCTTGCAAAAATGCTTTCTGTTCCATTTTGTGGATGTTTGAGTTTGTAAGCATTCAATCATATGAAATTTGACTTTTTAAAATGTTAATCATGTAAAATAGATCTGGTTGTGAGATATGGGTCCAGGTAACTTCTGCATGTCCCTGTTGAGTAACTATAGCCATTTTTTGGTCTGTACCTTACAAAACTGTTAATTTTCAGTCAGCTGAAGGGTGAGTGCAGTTACTAAATCAGTGGCTCCTGCCTCAGTCTGGATAGTCACTAAGCAGTATAACCAAGAAAACAAATAGCTGGAACAGCGAACAACTGATAACCAAAACCAAGCAACACTGTCTGTTCCAATTAGACTCGCAAAACACCAGCACTTCGTAGATCAAGTAAAAACGAATTTTATTAACACACACGATACATCCAGTTAAGCGCTTTCATCAAATAAAGACTTCATCAGAACTACCTTATGATCTAACAGTTCTCCTTTTAAACAAAATTTAACATCACATGACATTCCTCCTATTGATTCTTAAAGTGCTAGTGCCTATTATAGATCCTTCTTTTCAACATAAAACATATAGCAACCATATATTGCATAAACATACATTCTTATACAGTTCCTACCATTTATATAACATTTATATACATTTGTACAGCAACTAATACAAGTTAACAATACATAAACTAATCATAAATATTAGCTATGAAAATTAATTTATACTTTAAAACATGTTTAAAAATCATTTAAAAAATTAATTAAAAAATTGATTCATTTACAAGTTCATCTTCCACTTACATACCATCAAAGATGGGTTTAATTGATATCTGCTCATTTATTCCAGGATATGTAGAAGCGTTCAATTTTATTTGCCACCTGACTTCCTTGTCACTAATTTTCTTTTTTATGTCACCTCCCCTTGTGTTCTTTTTTATAACTTCCAAAATTCCAAATTTGAACCCCGAACATGTTACACTATCTTTTAAATGTTTCCATAAGGCATTATTATTGTCTTCATTTTTAATACTATATGTGTGGTCATAAATCCTATTCCTTAAACAACGGGTGGTCATACCCACGTAAAAACATGGGCATTTATTACAGGTGGCCAAATAAACTATATTGGTTGTCCTACAATTCCCCCTCTGGTAACATATTCTAGTTTTGTTGTAATTAGAAAGCACTGTTTCATCCTTATCTACAATGTACTTACATTGTTTACAGGTGCCACACTTTGTGGTACCACATCTCCCTACTATATCCATATCCTTTCCAACTTTCCTTTCCAACAGTACCTTCATATTGTTGCCCCTTCTAGAAACAAAATGTGGCTCTTCCCCCACAATTCTGAACACCCTGTCATCCACCTTCAAAGTGTTCCAATTATGTTGGATAATTTTCTTTACATCTCCACTAAAATTATTGTGTTGCAATACACATGCCATACCATATTTATTAAATGTTCCTTCCTGGTCACTACAGACTCTGTCCCCCTCTGATCGTTTGGCCAAACCCACACCTAATAAGGGTTTATATTTCTTACCCCATTGTTTTTTAACATATCCGGTGATGTCCTCTATCATATCAATCGGGTAACCCCTGTCCTTGAAGAACGATGCTATTTTTTCAAATTCCTGATCTACATCTTGGTCATCCTCTGAATACACTGGCCCTTTATAATATTCCTTTTTTGGGGACAAGGATGATTACTGGAAAAGTGGAGATAGGAATTACTGAATGTATTTTTCCTAAAAATGTTAGATTTAAATTTCCCATCCTTCAAGGTGATTTGTACATCCAAATAGGGTATAGTTTCCTGATGTTTATTCATTGTGAATTTGAAATGTTCACTACACGAATTCAAATATTCATGAAACTTATCTAAAAGGTCAAGATCACCCTTCCACAACATAAAAATATCGTCTAAAAAACAAAAATAACAAGAAATATGTTGGTACCAATGGGTGTTGAAAACATATTCCTTTTCCCAATCGAATACTACCAGGTTCCCCATAGCCACTCCCTTCTCCTGTTTGTAGTATTCTCCTTCATACCAAATATAATTGTGGGCTAATACCACTTCCATGAATCCCATAATCAGTAATGTTTTATCCCAAGAAATTATTTTTGACCACATAATGCTGTCCTGTAATCTCTGCATACCTTCTTCTCTAGGTATATTCGAAAAGAGATCAACTACATCTATGGTCATCAGCCAATTTACCCCTTAGGCTAATCCGGGTTCCAACCTTCCTAGAAAATCCCAAGAGTCCACTACTAGGTGTGGAATTTTCTTGACTAAAGGTTTCAACCACTTATCTATGACTTTACCAAAGGGAAAGGTCTTGGACTGGCTCCCAGATATAATAGGCCTAAAGGGTGGATCCCTAAGATCTTTATGGGTTTTTGGGATACCCACAATAGTACTAATAATGGGATATCTCACCTTAAGAAATTGGTATAGATTATTGTCAATCCTACCGTCCATCAGGAGGTCCTCCAAGTGCAGATCTATTTTGTGGTGCCCTATGTTGACCTCATTCACTGAGGAAACACTATACTTTCCGGACTGTAACAAAATACCATTAATCTTGTTCCTATACTCCTGGGTGGGGTATAAAACCACCCCACCACCTTTGTCCGGTTTCATAACCCGGATATCCACATTTTCTTGTAATTCTCTCAATGCACCTGATTCTTCCTTTGTTAAATTGTACCTACCTGAATAGTTCTTTTTGCTGTACCTATAAATTTCATCCAAAATCAATTTCTCAAATGTGTCTAATAAATGGTTTAACGGTGGAGTGCAAGTGCTTTTTGTATGAAATTCTTTATCTTGCTTTCAAATTTAACTTTCAGATTTAATTTCCTGATGTATTTCTCAACATCAATTATACTATCAACCACATTAAATTTGGCACAGGGAATAAACTTCATCCCCTTAGATAATAGGGTGAAGTGTTCTTTCCTAAGGGACACATCAGTGTAGTTGTAAATAAAGAAGTTCTCAAAGGAACAAGTAACATCGTCAACCCTAATAATCTCATTAGTTGTTTCTTCTCTAAAGCATTTTGTTACTTGGTAACCCTTCCCCTTAGATGGGAGTCTCCCCCTGGTCTGCTTTGCCTTGTTTGGTAGTCCTCCCATTCTTCTTCTCCCCCTAAAAAATCATGGTTGTTGTTATTGTAGTTATTAGGTGCTCGGTTGTTGTACCTACCCCCACCCCTTTTATATCCATCATGAATATGAAAAGTGTTGTAGTTGTTATCCACCCTACCATTTGTCCTGTCCTGTTGTCTATTTTTAGAAAAGTTGAACGGTTTATACCCCTTCCTAGTCGTATCCCATCTCCTTTATTGTACTGTTCTAAATCTCTATTTAATTTCCTACACTTTCTTTCAAACTGTTTAGTGGTAACACTTCCTACCCAGTTGAATTGTGTGTTGTATAGAGATTCATATTCGTCAAACAATACATCTTGAATAATGCTATTATTTAAATCATCCATTTCAGCCAACAACATACAAATTCTGTTGTCATTACATCCAATAATATACTTCATGAAAGTAAAACCAAACCCGTCGAACATTTTGTTACATTCACTTTTATTTTTTTCATTCATTACTATACCCATAGGGATAAGAATCAATAGGAGGAATGTCATGTGATGTTAAATTTTGTTTAAAAGGAGAACTGTTAGATCATAAGGTAGTTCTGATGAAGTCTTTATTTGATGAAAGCGCTTAACTGGATATATCGTGTGTGTTAATAAAATTCGTTTTTACTTGATCTACGAAGTGCTGGTGTTTTGCGAGTCTAATTGGAACAGACAGTGTTGCTTGGCACTAAGCAGTATACTGTCATTCATCTTCATTCAATTGTTAATATACAAAATATTAATTCCCTGTTAATAACCAACAATGGAAGGAGTCTATGTACTGATTCACAGTATTAAAAGAAAGGATGCGTGGTGTTTGAAAACTCGTGCACTGGTAGCTGGTGTCTAAGTACCACCACTTTGAAAATATTTATGCTTTCTTTATTAATAAAAGGTGCGTACATAATGCATTTTTTGTTAACCTCGTAGGCAGTGTCTGCTTATGTGGAAGATCATTTAATGGATGCAGTCAGCACAAATATGCAGGAAAGCCTTGAGGCAAAATTAGTTAAGTGATGTACTGTCATTTGTTTTTTTTTTTCCAAATTCTCTTTATTATTTTGTAAGAACAGATCTCAAAATAAACTAAACAAATGAACATGACCAGAGAAACTGGTTAACTATATACACTTATACATTGCCCATAAAAGAACTTAACAGAGATAAACAGATACACCATTGTATACAAAATACCATTGATCAAGAAAAAAAAATCATTTCAGGATATGATCTGATAATCTCCGATATTCTTTAAGATAAGGTCTCTGGTTAATATTGTGAAACAAATATTTATGAGCTTTAAGATGTTTAATAGCCAGAATCTTGAAACCTCCCCATGATAGTAAGTGCCTGTCCTTCCAGTTCATAGAGATATAGTACTTGATTAGCATAAATAGAGAGATCAAAATTCTATAATTCACTTCTGACAGTCCTGGAGGAGGAATGTGTAAGAGAGCAAATTTCCATGAAAGGGTTGCCTTTTCATATCCAATTTTTCCAGCAGGACTCTCAAAGCACACCATAGTTTGTATGAGCATTTGCAGCTCCAAAATATATGTAGGAGATCATCTGTTTGGTCGTGACATAATTGACATTGAGGGGAATAACTAGGGTATATTCTGTTGATTACATCCGGGGAAAGATATGCGTTGTTCAAAATCATAAGCTGGGTGTATTGAAGCTTCTTTAGTGGTATGTATTTATAACTGATTCTTATGGCCTTTGAAATCTGATTATGGTTAATGGAGTGATCAAGCTGTAACCAATACTTGGAGAAAATAGGTTCCTTATGTGTTCTGAAAGCCATAACCGCTTTATATGAATTAGATATCAATTTTTTAAGGAGAAAAAGCTTCCACAAATCTTTGCAAGTTGAGATATCTTTATCATTTACTAAGGGGTGTTCTAGGTATACCGAGACTAATTCCCTGATTTGTCTTAGTATAATTGTGTATTTCTTGGGTAGATTCATATTGATTCTTATATCCGAGACAGAGAGTTGTTTGAAATGAAAAAAATCAGAGATGGTGATATTCCTGATAAGTGGGAATTGGCTCAGGTTTAACATATGTCCATTCAACCTTAGATTAGGGTTAAGATGAAGTGGTTGTAGGGTATTAAAGGCATATATCAGGTTTAATGAGTTGAAAAGGTTTTGTAAAGACCTTATACAAAATTAAATTTTTTTATGAATCTTACACTTAGCTAAATTACCTTTGTTTAAGAAAGGAAGAGCAGAGGGATTAAGGTTTAGGTGTTTAACATAGTTGTTATAGAGCATGACCCAGGCTGGAGACTACAAATTATCTTCCTTATTATAGGAAGCGATGTTAATGATTTTACTCCCATTAATTATTTCATAATATGTTTTAAAATCGGGCAGACCAACGCCGCCCTGTTCTTTAGGGAAGGTAAGTTTCGCATAACTAATCCTAACGATTTTGGGGTACCATATAAAGTTTGAAATGAACGAATGTATATTTTTAAAAAAATTTGTTATGTATAATACTGGTTGTTGCATTAAAAACATATGAAAATCTAGGGAGTATATTCATTTTAATGATTGCAATTCTAGCTAGGAATGGTAGTTTAAGTTTGGCCCATCTGTTTAGGTCCTTTTGCACATTTACTGTGCTGTCATTTGTTTTATGTAAAGGTATGAATATGTACAAGTTTGCCCTACAAGGAGTTTATGTGGTATTTGAGGGTATCAAATGAAAGCTAACATTGTTTGTGTCTTTCAGCTTTTTCCCTGTTAGGGGTCGCCACAGCGGAACTCCGGTTCACTAATGATTGGTAGAAGATTTTTACGTGCCGAGTTACCAGCTCTGATGCACAACCTTCAACAAAAGTATGCCCCTTCACACATGTCTCCACACAGAAGATGCTTTAGCTGAGAATCGAACGGACGTCTTGCTGTGAATCGACAATGTTACCGCAGCACCACCACCGCAGCTCAAATGAAAGCTTACATAATGCAATAAAAGCTTACATAATGCAGGAAAACTTTTCACTGCTAACTGGTATCTAACTACTATTGCTTTGTAGTTATATATAAACTTGTTTAGCAATGTATGTTATTTTTATGCCTAGGTCCATATTTTATGTAAATCTATCTAGTATTTTTTACATAGTATATTGGTAGATCATCATTTCATTGGAGAGCTCAGCACACGTCACAAATATATGATGACTGAAAGACAGTGGTCAGTGAAAACGAAAGTGTGATTTTGTTTTACACCAAATTATGAATATGTGTCAAATGAATATTACTGTTAATTGCTTGATCCAGATAGAGTATATATGATAATGCATGTTATCAAATAAAACCTTACATAATACTACAGAAATTATCACTGATATCTGCTGTCTGCTTCCTACCAATTTGCAGTTATTTATTAATAAATATGCATACATGCATAAAATCTCATATTTCTGTAAATATCTCAGGAGCTGTTCACCCTGCTGCATTCTGAAATAATAATTCATAGGCCAAGTCATGTAAGCAGTCAGGAATACTCTTCAGACATATGTTATACTTGGTACTGGCGAAAATGTGAGTTATTTTTGAGACATATGGAAAATATATCCCATATGTTAATAATCATACAAATAAGTTGAACTAGAACTTGTTTATATGGTACCCTACAGCATCAAATGAAAGCATACAGAATGCTGGAAAAACTGTCCTGATAATTGGTGTGTAACTAGCATTACTTTGTGGATACTTGAACGTATTTGTATATTAAATGTGCAAGTATGCACACAAATCATAATTATGTAAATATCTCCAAAATAGAGTGGCATCCACAAAACTGCTATGCAGCAAACTGAAGATCACATCTTCATGAAAAAAGTCACGCTGATAGTTTGTGTGTATCTAGTATGGTAACAGAAATATTCATACTTGTATGCATAATTATAATAATGATATATATTATCTAATTGGTTGTTCAATATAAAATTAGCATTAGGTTTTCCTGGCATATTTATATTACCATTTTGAAGAGAAGTTTGTGCCGAATAACTTTCATAATTTAACTAGTTTTGTAACTTTTATAGTTTTTGAGATATATTAATTTGTTTACAGGTAGGTTAAAAAACTGCATTCTCAGAATATCAGCTCAGGCAAAGGTTGTCCAGGCTTGAACTCCTCAGGTGTCAGGAGATGTGAAATTCCACTCAGGCTAGATGTGAAAGAGTTAATTACAGGTTTACATCACAGTGCACAGAAAATTCATACAGTGATGTAAGAAGAAATCATTACAAGATTGGAAGAGCAACTCCCATGCTAAGCAGCAACTGTCACATATCAACATTAATGATGTATGTAAGTCAGCATAGCAGCCATGGGATAGGTACCACTACTCATGTCATGAAGGATATGATATATGACTCTCAAGTGATCAGACTGATATCCTCATTAAACGTTAAAATGATAAAATGCTTAGGATACACATACAAGAAATATATAGAACTCAAATGGACACTCAGATGAATAGTAGACACCTGAGAGATAGGCACTAAATGTATCAAGTATATATATATATATATATATATATATATATATATATATATATATATATATATATATATATATATATATATATATATATATATATATATATATATATATATATATATATATATGTATATGTATATATCTTCAACATGCATTAACAGTGCACAAAAAGTTGATAGCAGCTGCACAAAAATGTGTCTTAGCTCATTCCATTTACCCATATGGAGCAATTACATACATTTGTTAGATAATCAGGGACATATACAGTCCATATTCGCAAGTGCAGTTAGCCTAGTACTAATCTATGAATCTATGAACCTATTCGATATGCAAATAAGGTCTGGTAATGTTAGTTACACTACAGTAGCAGCATCACTGACATTGTACTACACAGTAAATGCAATATTCTAGAACACAAATATGCAGCCCAAATCCACAAAAAAGAAGTGTTCACAGACCCTGTAACTAATAGAGTACCATATTGGTATGATGTGGTTTAGCAACCCACTGTCAAGTATAAATGTCAGTTACAAATGTGGTGCTCTCATTACATCACAACTGATATGTAGTACAGTCATACAAACTTGTGCCCCTCATTACATCAGAATTGATATGTATCACAGTCATACAACCTTGGTGCCCCTCATTACATCACAAGTTATTTGTAGCACAGTCATGCATATGTGTATCTCTGCTAAATACCTGTGGAAATGTTACTTTCATTGGGCCGGTGACAAAGTATAACAGCAGTGCTATGTTCAGGTCACAGTGTGCACATATATGTCTGCTGGGGATACTTTCAGGAGCTCAAACTCTTAAAGTTTGAGGTCTAGAAATATTAGCTGAAGAGTTTGAAAATGAACTTTTTGAATATATCTTGTGTTTTGATGCAGGAGATCACATTACAGTGGAGATTGGGGAATTTGCCCTTTTGATTCTGGAGTTGGTATATTTGAGCAGCAGGGCATGTGGGGGCATGGAGAACTTGCCCCTTACAAAAAGTGTTGTTTCTATTCAAATCTTTGTGATTTAAGGTGTTTTACTTTCAAATCTTTTTGATTCAAATAGTTTTTTTTCTGTGTTAGCATTTTAACTTTTTATAATACTTGACATAGATTTGTCTGTTGCTAGCATGATTTGTGGAAATGACACTTTGCAGTACATACACATAGTCTGTCCACATATCCTAAGATGAAGCAACTGCTAGAATAAAAATAACTACATCATACATAGACATACACTTGCTGCATATATGCTATGACAACACACTTATACCCAGTAAGTGAAGTCCCTGATTTGACTGTATGGTGCAGCTGTAGCATTGTTGCCTCACAGCAAGAGGTTCTCCCATTCGATTCTCAGCTGGAGTGCGGGGAGTGCCTTCTGTGTGGCGTCTGCATGTCCTCCCCGTGGTTGGGTGGGTGTTCGATAGCATGCATAAATGGGCGTACCTTTGTTGAAGGTTGAACGTCGAGCTGGCACCTAGGCGTTCATGAAAATCTACTGCCAATCATTAGCGGACCGGAGTTCTGCTGTGGCGACCCCTAACTGGGAAAAGCTGAAAGACAACAACAATGCAAACCTCACTACATTAGACTGCATCAAAAATGCTGTAAGATAGCACAGGAACTAGTGTGCCTCTACAGCACACCTAAACAAAATTACAAGCTGCGCCATGTCACTGCTAACTATACCTTATCTGGCAAAGTAAAAGGCAGTGGCACCATTTGCCCTGACTTAACAGATATATAGAGTACACTATTGTACAGCACACTGCCTGCATAGCAAATGTACAGACATAGAATGTACAGATGCTGATGTGTTAGGACCTACAGCTACAGTAAACCACAGTGTAAATGTTGCCTGCTTATTGTGTTGGTGTGCACACATATTCTTACACATCCTAATTAAACTGTTGTACGTACAAAGCAACATATACATGCATAAAGTAATAAATGATGTACACATTCACACATAATACATATAAATATGCTCATGTTGCAAATAATGGTTTGCTGGTATACATACATAAAGACATGTGCCATGGATCCACACTGGTTCCTGTATTATCTTACATCATTTTTGATGTAGTCTGATATGTTTGGGTTTGTGGACTACACTCATATCAGGAACATAATTTTATTTCTTTCTCACATCTCTCTCTCTCTGTCTGTCTGTCTATCTCTATATAGAATTCTCGAGAATATACCTCAGGGCTGTGCATATTACATGGCAATGCAGTAGTACAGCAGTTTGCTTTGTCACCTCATAAGAGGTGACAGGAGGTTTTTCAGTTCAATTCACGGCTGAAGTGCCTTCTTTGCAAAATCTGCATTTCCTCCCTGTGTTCACATGGGTTTGCTCTGGGTTCTCTGGTTTCCTCTCACATTTCCAAAAAACACACATTTGGAGTGTTTTTCCCTGGGCCTCTGCTGAAAATGGTCTCTGTCCCAGTTGGACTTTCCCACTAAACAAATCTTAAATAAATAAAATTTATACGGATGAATAACTTTATTACCAGCACTTCCAAATATTTCGGAGCTTAACTATACCTATACAGTGCAAACTTTACTGAATGGCAGAACTTTTGAAAATGTGTATTTTCAGCCTGTCATGTGCACGCAATTATACTGAATTAATGAGTACTCAGCAGAATTATACTCATATCATTACCAGGTATGCAAAGATTTTGTTGCCGATTCTGCATGAGAACACAGCTGTACTAAACAGTATTGTTGAAATTTAAGCAAAATCCTCAGTATCTCCATCATAGTACTTATTATGTTAACTGCGAGCAGAGTGTTAGGCATACATTTATAACACACATGTCATATACAATCTATGCTGTCTGCTATAATAACACAAGGCTTACACAGGTCTGCTATAATAACACAAGACTTACAGAGCAACAAATCTATCCCTGCCATCTCTGTCTCTACAGAAGGCAGCTAACACCTGAGTGTTAATGCTAAACAACACAATGAGCAAAACCCCTATCCCCTTGAGCCAAATAAGTTCAAGCATTATATGCCCCTGATTTCTCAAAGTAACAGGAGCTTTATTTTCTTATCACACTCATATTACAAATAAGTATATATATTGTCTGTGTATATGTATGTGTATTATACAACACACACACACACACACACACACACACACACACACACACACACACACACACACACACACACACACACACACACACACACACACACACACACACACACACACACACACACACACACACACACACACACACACATTTACATACAGATGAAGTGAACATTCATTTACTACCCACTGCATATAACTGATCCCGGCAGAATGCAGAGTCTTACAATGCCTACATTTACTTTGACAGGTAGACACATGAGTGAAAGGGGTTTGCTTTATACACATTATAATGCAGATAAATACATAGTGATGAAATGTATCAGTATCTCAGAGTTACTTGACTTACACAATTGGGTTCATATAATTGTCTAACAGATTTGCACAGAATCCATATTGTACTTATTTTTTTCAAAAATAATTGTGTTCACATTCTAGTCTAATACCTCAGCAGAGGCAAAGCACCATAGTTCATTTTGCCATATCAGTGCCAATAATAAAAACACCAAGCACATAATCATGGTTTTAAAACCACAATGTTCATGTTAAATACTGTTAAGTGCTGGAGCCCCTATTTGGTGAGCCAAATGGGTTCAAGACTTGTAAGACTCTGGTTACATGACTTTCACAGTTACTTTTGCTAAGAAGCATTGGTATATATCATGTCTACCTGCATCTATATCAATCTGTCTAAAATAATAGCAATATATGTTGAACACAGGCTGGAATGATGACATACACAGCCTACATTTTAATCACAGAGGTATGTACACACATAATAGGTGCTTGTTGTTTGTACATTACACTGCGGGGAAATATACAGACATAATGATACTGATGAATATCTCAGCTTCACTTGCTTACACAATTATGTTATAATAGCCCAGTTCATTACCTAATGTATTTATACAGACACTGTATTGTAATTACACAAAGTATTGTAATTCATATTCCAGCAATAATTACAAGTAATGGTAACTTCTTGATGAAGCTAGAAAGGACATATTAGCATAACTTTGTTGGAGCAAAAGTTACACAATTTGTCAGGAAGACATAGGCCATTACATAGGATGGGAAAGGGTTAAGGTGTGGACATTCTCACTGACTGTAGAGTTCCTTTGGGTTCCAACAAACCTCAAACAGCCAGTTTTGCAACTGCTGGAGTGTTTTCCAGTGAAGGTTGTCAAACTGATGGTGGACCTGGATGGCTGTTCAGTAAATCCCTATCCTAACATGAAGCTCCCTGGAAATGGTGTTCCACACATCAGTCATCAAAATGTCCTCAGGCAGTCTCACATCCTTCATGTGCAATGTACACATATAAAAGATGGAGGGTCTTCTGGCTGGTCTAGTTGGGAGCTTTGACAAATGGTGGTCATCTCTCTGTTGCCATTCTTGTAGACATATCAGTCTCTCAGGTTCAAGTGTATACTAGGCTAATGACCACTGGGGCCTTTATAAACCCAGCCATGCATCCCAAATGTATCCTGCAAGGCTTTTTGAGCCTTAGAGGTTATTTTAAGGGGCATATGTAAGCCAAACTATGCCTCTGTCCTTTAGATGCATAGGTGCTAGACCTAGAGGGAATTTCCAATTTCTCATCCACTGGTCCAGGTTACGCTTGTATAGAGTTAAGGAAGAATTCTGCTTCATATGGATGGGAAGCCTGATTTAGAGGTGGGAAATTCCCTGAGATACAAACATATTTTATTTTTTATTTTTTTTTATTTTACATTTGTTGACCGGGATAGTCCGACTGGAAATATGTCCATTTTCAACAGAGGCCCTGGGAGAAAAGTTGCACATACCAAAAAAAAGTCAGTACATACATCACTGAGTGTTAAACTCAGGTAGACATGTTTAGAAAAATATAGACAAAGAATACAGGCATATCCCTCCAGTATGTCCTATTTGTCATCATCAATTCCTTTTTTCACATTTTTTTTTACATGGGGGTTAGGCTGACATGTCAACTTTTGCTATCACTCTCTCGATTCAATGCCACTGCCCTACCTTCTTCGACACTCATGCCTGACTGTTGCAGATCTTCTCTTACACATTCCATCCACTTCTTTGTTGAGCACCCTCATTTCCTCTTGCCTTCTTGTCTGTCCCAAATCTTCTTCACCAGATTGTCTTCTGCTTTTATGCACATGTGCCTAAACCACTGTAATCAGGTCTCTTTGACCTTTTCTGCAATTGGAGCTACTTCGGCTTCTGCTCTTATGTCCTTATTCCTTCATCTATCCCACAGTGTGCATCCTACCACCCATCTCGGGCATTTCATCTCTATCACTTTTAGCTTCCTCAGCTGTTCTGCATTTACTGCTCAGGTCTCTGTACCATACAGTAATACTGGCTGCACCACTGTTTTGCACACCTTACTTTTCAGCTTCTTTGAGATTCTTCTGTCAGACACTATACCTGACACTCTGTGCCATCTGGCTGCAGCCTCTCTGATTCTACCTTTGGCCTCTTCATTCAGACTTCCCTTTTCCTCAATCACTCCTCACAGATGTTTAAACCTGTTAACCTGTTTCAATATCTTTCCTTCTATCTCAGTTCTCATCTTCTTCTGATTTCCCCATTTGGTGCCATTACCACTGTCTTATCTGTACTTAGCTTCATCCCATGTGCCTTCAGTGTGTCCTATTTATGTCACAAGCAAAGTTCAATTCCCCATATTGATTAGTTCTGATGCTACTGGTTTTGTGGATGTGCAAATGGTCCACAAGAGTAGGATCAAAGATGCCTTGTATGCCAGGCACAGATCACCTCTCAAAAGCACATAGGAAATGGAGTATACAGATAGGGCTTTGAGGTGATCTATATAGGACATGTTGTTTATACCTGTATTCTTTTTGTGAGGAACCTGTGTAGACATTCCAGTTGTAGCATGCACCTGGACAGGTACATACCAGATGGGGCATTGTAGTCAATGATGGGTCTGATGAGGGCTGAATACAGAGGAATGATGACCTCCTTGCACCTAGATGTCATGCCCTTGCTTAAATGTTGAGCAGCATAGAATGATTTCCTTACTACCTTAGGCACATGATAGTAGCCAGGTTAGATTGCTTGTTTAGCCTAATGAGAGAGATTTTATTTTGTAATGTGTTACACTTCCTAAGTTTAGCTATGACTTTTTTTTTTCCTTTTGTTATACAACTTGTTTAGGTTTGGATTCCACCAGGGTTAGCTTATTCTGGGTTTGTTTCTGGTAGGCACAGCTGTTTCTGTGCATCTGTTAACATGATTGTGAGGGTTTCTGTGTGCAATCCTTCATAGGTAGCTGCTTTCTCCAGGTTTGGAGGGGCTTGATATTTTGTCAGGTAATTGCTTAGTAATTTGTAGTTTCCCTGACAGTAGTACCTAATTGCTAAATGATTTGCTGGGGTCACAGCATTGATTTTATTTTGAAGGAGACAGCTTTATGATCTGACCTTACCAGAGAGGAAAATGTATTAGGAGAGTGCAGTATTCTCCCATATTTGTAACCATCACATCCAGTGTGTCTGCACCCCATCCAGGATGTTTGTGTTTACAGAGTCCAGAAACCTCTGGGCCTGCAAGTGTGGGGTTACGTAGGATTCCCAGTTTCAAGAGGCGTAGTTCAAATCTCCCATGAATATGGTATTAGGTGGAGTGGTAAGTGCTTCCAGTAGGTCAAAGTATGAGCTATGGGTTTTGTGGTTCATATAGGGTGATCTATGGCTTGCAAGGATAGGATATGGGACTCTGCCTATGGTAATTTGACCATCCTTGAGGATTTTTTCTTTCTGACATAGATTGAGACACCTCCACCTTTAGTCCTTGCTGGTGCAGTAACTGGTCTAAATGTATGAAAGGCATTATATCCCTTCACTTCCAAGGTGACTTGCATGGCTTTAAACCTGTCTGCATAGATGTCTGCATTCTCCATAGTGAGGAAAGCTTAGAGGGAGTGCAGTTTCTTGTTTAGGCTCCTAGCATTGGGCAGTGACACCTTTGGATTTCCTTGGGTTGGTTTTGCTAAGTTGGAAGGTTTAACAGTTTGGCATTGTCTAAAAAGCAGTATGGAGGAGGACAATGTTTTAGCCAATATACAAAAGCCTAGCAAGGACAGATGCAGGCCATCCTTGGCAAAGCAATGTGGTCTGTTTTCTATTTCCTCCCTTGCTTCACAAATATTATACCCTCTTTGGATGACACCAGATGCTAAGCCAATTATTAAAGTCAATAATCTTCTGTTCTTATGGTGCATCATCCCAGGTGAAGATAGAATACTGCTCAGTGCTAGGCTCATACTAGCCTGGGACACATGGTCTGAGAGTTCCACAAAGTCTCTGTTCAAATAGTCCAGGGAGGTACATCTCAGGTCATTTACACCCATATGGACTATGACTGAGTCATACTGGTACCTGTGGTTCAGTGATCTCAGTGGGTGCGTGACTTAGCACATCCTGACCCCTGATGACCAACTGACCATGATTTTCTCCTTGCTCAGTTTGATGAATGGGGCATCAGTATGTCTCACAATGGAGTCTCCTATGACTTGTTTATTGGGTTGTGTATTGGCTTGCCTTATGGGCCTCAAGTTGAGGCTCCATGGAGTTTGGTTCTATATCTGGTGTTGGGTGTTGGATGTTGTTTTGGTAGAGTGCTTTTGAGTCTGCTGAGGATAATTGATGAGGGTCAAGTGTCTTGGAGGTCTTTGGGGATTAGGAAGATTGGTTTTCAGTGCCTCAAGATATGCTGATCTATTTGTCAGTGCATACTTTGTATGGAGGGTGTAGTGTGTGTGTGTATGTGTGTGTGTGTGTGTGTGTGTGTGTGTGTGTGTGTGTGTGTGTTAGTGATAGCCTGATTGTTATTTTGAGTGCTTGTATGTGACAATCCTGCCTCCAGTGACATTGTGTAATTCTATTTGTCTAGGTACAGTTTCAGAAGTAGTTTTTTATGGAAAATTTAGTTTCTAAGTTGTTGCTTCTGTAGAAGCACCTGCTAAATGCCAGTAGTCCTCTGGACAGTAAGACAACCTCACTTTAAGCATTCTTATAATTCCCAGCTGAAACAGAACAGGCTGCTCCCTACTTCCACTAGATGACTAATCCCAAGTCTTCTTAATATAAAAACACACAAATAGCTGAAAGTGGAAAGAAAGCAATTCAACAACTAGCTAAGACAACTTTTTTGCTGTGATTTTCAAGCAATTAATTCAGCAGCAAGGACACTGCTAAACAAATGTACTTTGCAGTCTTAAAATGTAGATAAAACCAATAAATAATTATATAAAATAGCCATTTAACACAGTTCATGTGATATGAGAGTAATGGTAAAAGAACCCTTTGTGGAGAACTACAACACCACCACTGCTGTGCTGAACCTGAAGACCTCAGGCTCCTGGTTAGTAAGGTCCTGTTAAAAAGCAGATGTGAATACCAAAAGCTAGTCTTCAGTGTACACAATGCACAGAATTTGCTATAAGCCCAACACTCCCACTGCTGAGTGTCTATGCACAAAACTGTAGTATCAGATATGCTAACAATTCTGAATAACTTTTTCACGAAAACAGACACTAAGTGCAGGGAAAATGCACAAAATTTGCTATAAGCTCAGCGCTTTCACTTCTAAGACTCAAGGCACAAGGCTGTAGCACCAGAGAATTAAAGAAGAGAAAAGCATCTTTTCTCAACAATAAACAATAAATCAGTAAACTTGAAATTCCTGTATAAATGAATAAGTGACAGCAAATGCTGACTTAAAAAAAAATCTTGTTTCCTTCCGTTCTGTAGGAGGGTAACCTGAACTTTAGCAATCTAAGGGGAATGAATTTCAAATGTGATTTTTTTATTTCCCATCAGTCAATCAGACAAGGTGAGAGTAGGAGGAGCTTCTAGAGACAGTTTATAGTGAGGGAGGTTAGTGAAGGACAATACTAGTTGGCTGGGTGAACACTTCAGTATTATGGATCCATGCCAGTCCTTGATTCCTATCAACCTCTTAGAACAAGAAAACTGGACAAAACAAAAAATAATGGACAAAGGCCCAAAAATAACTTTGAAAGTTGTTAAAATAACTGGATTTGTATTGGCATTCCTTTTCTGAAGGATATGAGGTCTGAAACTTAAATGTAAATAATTCAACCCTCAATGATTTGCCAGAAAATCATAAATTTTATGAGAAAAAGATGAAAAATATGAGGCGAAAATCTGGATAATTGAGAGGTATAATCGATGGAAAACAGTGGGTAGGAAGCAGCACTTAAATAGCTTATACAACTGACGCTAGCAATGAAATAGGAGAGGGAGAGTCTGTGTTACTCTGACAACAATAAGGGGTGGAAAACCATGACCCTTGCTATTTAAAATCACAACAGCAAAACAGAGGGAAAGTTGGGGAAAATACAAGCAAAGCACCCAGGTCTGTAAATCAGACTCATTGAAGCTGTCTTTGATCCTGAGGCCTACTAGCTAGTTTTAACAAAGCTGATTTAGCTAAAAAAAAAATTACTTACAAAAAGCCAAACAATTTACTTACAAGAAGCCAGAGATTAATTAAGTGCAATACATTTCTTACTTCTCTGGTATAGAGATAATCAGAAGGTACATTTCTTTGTTTAAATATGTAAGCAGGAAATGCTCCCACTCCAAACAAGCCTCAGACATCACTGATGATATGCACTCAATTCACAGGTAGAGATGGAATGAAATGGAGCACTCATTAATTACTTGTTTAATTTACCACTGGAGGGGAAAGGGGGGACTTTATCTGTACACATCAGACATATTCGGTCAAGCTTCAATGATATTGGTGGCTATCTTTCTTATGCACCATGCTCCAGGATCCTACAAAGAGATCTACAACTTTACGCTGGCATGTGCCGAATGCTGATGCAATTCAGAAACATTCTATGCTATTGAACCTCATCATAGTTGGCGTTAGGCACCCACTGAACCCACAGCCCAATTATCTGCCTGTGTAAGAAGCTCACACACGAAGCAGCCATGAGTTTTTCTGTCTCTTCTGCTCCTTGTTCAGTGCCTCCTGGACATTCTCACTACTGTATAGTGCCATCGCTCGATTCTAGTTTTTTTTCTTCTGAAAAACTTGCCTATAATCTGCACCCAATCAGGTCTGCTTTAGTGAAACAAGGGACCTGATTGGCTGCAGAAATCAAGGAAGCAAGTTAGAGTTTCCTAATTGGCTTTGCTGTAATTGGTGATCTGTTGGGTCAGTTCTATGGATTATTGACATGTGGCATACCTCTCAACTGCCCAGATTTTTGCAGAATGTCCAGATTTTTGCTTTATATCTTTGGTTTGTTCTTCATAAAATTTGTGGTTTTCTTCCAAATCAATGAGTATTGAAGTCATTAATAATGGCAGACAAATATTTAAGTTTCAGACTTTATATCCTTCAGGAAAAAGTATGCTAAAGCTATGCCTGCTATTCGTGCAAGTTTGTAAGTTTATATAAGCAATATTTAAAAAGTGTCCCTATTTTTAAGACTTTGTACCCTCATAATTTTCAATTTTGTCCAAATTGTCATGCTAAGAGGTTGATAGGTATGGAAATGTAAGGATGGATGGAGGATGCAGGTTTTCCTGGAACGACCATGTGACCAACAAAGGAGCTATATTTTTAACTGCACTTGTAAGGGCAAATTCTAAAAGATCTGAAAAACTGTCCTTTTAAGCACAATTTAAAAAGGCTGAACTGGTCTGGTCTGTGTGTAGGAGAAGCAAGCAGAGGATTAGTAGTAGCCTTTTGTCAACTGCAGAAAAGGTAAGTTGCTGGGTTTAGTTTTAACTTTATTTTTTTTGTGGAGGGGAGAGGAAATCTAGGGATAGGATTGTACTACTTTTTTTTTTTAGCACAGTTCTTGTGCTAAGATGATTGGGGGGGGTGAGGGGCTGAGGGGTTGTTGTTGTAACATTTTTGTTTTATCTTTGTCCAAAATTCTTCTGCTAAGAGACTGAGGAAGGCAGGCTTGTTTGTAATTAATGTCCAGATATGATGTAGTTTTTTTAGCTAGTTTTGCATAAGAATATTCATTAATGCATTTTTGTTTTGTGTACAATTGTGCTGAAATATTGGTAGTGGGGAGACAGTGGCTTTGAGAATGCTGCAGAATGTACAGATGTTTTAATGTAAACCAATACAAACCCTGTTCTGTTATTATTGTTTTGTGTATACCGGCAATGTTTACAGCTATGCCTGATGCTACACCTTTGTTCTATGATAATTTTTTGATCTGTCCGGAATTATTATGCTGAGAGGTTGGGAGGGGAGTTACCGGCTGTGAGAATGTTGCAGAATGTACAGCTGCTGTTTTAATTTATCTAATGCAAACCCTGTTATACTAGTATTGTGTATAAGGGCAATGTTTACAACTATCCCTGATGGTACATCTTTGTTCTATGATAAATTTTTGCTTTGTCTGGAGTTATTGTGCTGAGAAGTTGGTAGGGGGGTTATGGGCTGTGAGAATGTTACACAATGTTCACATGTTTGCTTGGTATTTGCCTATTTTCATTAAAACATGTGGGGTTACTCAATGCATTTTACTGCAAAATCTGTTATTCCAGCATCTTTGTTCACTCATAAGCACACTGCTTTTTAATGTTGCACCTTTGTGTTTTTATTTAGCTTTCACTTCATCCAGATTTATTGTGCTGAGATATTGGGGGGTAAGGACTGTGACAATTCTGCAGAATGTACTGATGTTTTATTGCATGCCAATGCAAACCCTGTTCTACTATCGAAGCTGATCATAGCAAAGTTTTAAACTATCCCTGATATTACGCCTTTGTTCTGCAGTTTTTTTTTTGGCTTTGTCTGGAATTCTTAAGCTGAGAGGTTGTTCTACTATCGAAGTTGATCATAGCAAAGTTTTAAACTATCCCTGATGTTACGCCTTTGTTCTGCAGTTTTTTTTTTTTTTGGCTTTGTCTGGAATTCTTAAGCTGAGAGGTTAGGAGTGGGGTAGAGGCTGTGAGAATGTTGCACAATGTTTAGATGTTTGACCTGTATTTTTGGTCTGTTACTTATCAAAAATGTGGATTCACACAATGAATGCTAGTGGAAAAATCTGTTATTCTACCATTTTTATTAGTTCATAAGCACACTGTTTTAAATCTCTAATGTTACACCCTTGTCTTGTTTTCTTTTTTATTTTGTTTTTACCTCATCTCGAATTGTGTTGAGACTTTTGGGGGAGTCTCTCAGAGGTCTTAAGAATGCACTGATTATTTTAATGTATGTTAATGCAAACCCTGTTCTAATATCTCTCATTTATCATAGCAATGTTTGTAACTATCCTTGATGTTACACCTTTGTTCTGAGGTTATTTCTGTCTTTGGAATTATGCTGAGAGGTTAGGAGGTTGGTAGGGGCTGTGAGAATGTTGCACAATGTCCAGATGTTTTTTAGTTTTGGTCTGTTCCTCAAAAATGTGGGGGTCACACAATGCATACTTCTGTAAAATCTTATTCTAGCATCATTATTAGTTCATAAGCCCGTATTTAAATTCTTAATGTTCAGTCTTACAGTAGTGCTGTCTTCATCATGTGTGGGTGTCTATGTCCTGTGTGTGAGAGCCTGTGTAGCTGTCTGTCTTGTGTCTCTGTCCTGTGTGAGGGAGTCTGTGTGGGTGTCTCTCTTCAGTCTTACTGTAGTGCTGTCTTTGTCTTGTGTGTCTATGTCCTGCATGTGGGAGTCGGTGTGGGTGCCTTTGTGTCCCTCTATGGGACTGGCTACTTTGATGCAGTACAGAAGGCTCTCATACTGTAACATTGGTACTAAATGCTAGTCAGAGTGTGTACCTCTTTGTGTGGCTACCTTGCATTGGTACAGGAGTTTGTCATAATGTAACATTGGTACTAAATTTTATTCATTTATTTAACATTTGTTGACTGGGAAAGTCCGACTAGGACAGAGCCTATTTTCAGAGGATGTCCTGGGAGAAATGCTCCAGAAGCATGTCTTTGGAATGTGGGAGGGAACTGGAGTACCCAAAGGAAACCCACATGAACACAGTAAGGACATGCAGGCTTTGCAGAGAAGGCACCCCAGACAAGAATCAAACTGGAGAACATCTTGCTGTGGGGCAATAACATTAACTGCTTCACCACTGTGCTGACCCAGTCAGTGTGTATGTTTGCATCATTGTGAGTGGCTACCTTGCTGTGGTACAGGGGCTTGTCATAACATACATTGGTACTAAATGCCAGTCAGTGTGTACCTTGACATGTCAAGTCCTTTTAATGGTCTGAATCATCAAGTGGTGCTGCATGAGCCTGATAGGGAAGGGTACATGACGGCAATGTGGTCACATTTTGTATATTCTCCTGGATAGAGCCCCCAACTTGAAACTTGCTGGGGGCCCCCAGAATGCTAGCACCGGCCCTGAAATTCATTAATTGTGTTGGTACAAAACATGCTTAAAATGACTGCTAGGACTGTTTGTTCCTAGACTGTCTTTGTAAGCAATATGTTTTTCATATCTATGTCTGTTAATTCTAATTTACTTGATGGCATACTTTACATATGCATGATACATATCAATGGATGCAGAATGTTCTAGATTTCAAAGGAATTCACATGTACAGTGGCAATAACTGAGAAGAATGGTGTTTCTACCTATGTACACTTAGGACATGTAAAGTATACTGCATTTATGTCTGCTGCTTGGCTAGTGTAATGAAAAACATGCAGGAAATATCTCTGCAATGTATCATGTATTAATGATTGTTATGGCATTGTACTGTTGCACACTACTATTCTTTGTCTGACTGTTTTCATTATGATGCCCTGAAATAGTTTACTTAAAATTTGTGGACATCCACAGCTTTTCTGCAAATGTGAAGTGGCAGTCTGTGAAATTATACATGTATTTGTGGCATATGCAGACAGTATACTGGGCCTCTTATTTCATTATGATAACATTTTGGCCAGCCTCGTGTGTGTGTGTGTGTGTGTGTGTGTGTGTGTGTGTGTGTGTGTGTGTGTGTGTGTGTATGCACATGCTTGCCTGTGTGCGTGTGTGTGTGTGTGTGTGTGTGTGTGTGTGTGTGTGTGTGTGTGTGTGTGTGTGTATGTGTGTGTGTATCTTTGACTGCGTTAATCATACGTATAAGTGTATTGCCTGTGACCTGCTTTGTTGCTCTATAATATGGTGATGGTTGTCTGTACTTATTCACTTTTTACTGTCACAGATAACAAGTCTGCATTAATTTTTCAGAATACATATCCTCCACACTACTGTAATACTGGTGCAACAGTGTAGCTGTAGAGCTTATACAGTACCATGGCTTGGAGTTTGAACTCCTCGTATTCTTCTTGTAAAATGTTGTTTCGGTACAGTGCTTTGCCTGGTGTTTAGTTATCATGTGGGAGAATATTCATTTTAACTATAACTACTCTAAAAAGAAGGGCAAGTTTTAGGTTACAACAAATGGAAAGTCTCACAGTTCCTTTTAATGAACAAGAAATGATAATAACCATTAAGAACCCGACACCAGAAAAATCCCCAGACCCTGATGGATATACTTCAGAATTTTACAAATCCTTTGCAGGTGAAATACCAACATTTTTTCAGAAGTCTTTAAACATATAAGCTCTAAAGGATTTACAAAACCTTTACATGAAAGGTTCAAAGATCATTATATTTGTAAATCGCACTTGTCACAATGACCCTAAAGGTTCAAAGATCATTTTATTTGTAAATCACACTTGTCACAATGGCCCTTTAAATTATAGACCAATCTCACTTATTAACATACACTTCAAATTATATGCAGCATTGTTAGCAAATACATTAAAACCAATTTTACCAACTATAATTTCTCCATTTCAATCGGGATTTATTAAATGCAGGAAAATATATGATCATACCCTTTTGCTGGAATTGTTACAAATCCTTACTAAAATCAAATGTAAATTCAGTTTTTACACTAGCCTTGGATACTTCAAAAGCCTTTGATTGACTGAACCACACATTTACCCATAAAGTGATACAATACCTTAACTTTCCCATATCTTATATTACGGCTATTAAATTACTTTATTAAAATGCATTTACATAACTATAAATAAATAAAGTCAACTAACCACCAATTAATATTCTCAATGGAGCAAGACAAAGATGCCCTCTCTCCACACGTATCTTTTGAACTCTTATTTCATTCTCTGTTGCAAAATACAGTATACAACTATCCTAAAATCGCTAAGGTATCTATTCCATTTACTGTTTTCACAAATGATATTAATATCTATTTTACCTCACCCAAGTTTTGATATTCCTAAAATACTAAAACATATATCTATTTACTCTAAATTTTACAACTACAAATTAAACTTAAATAAATCTATTATTTTCCATTAAATCAAAATTACATGTTGTATTCTGTAAAGTAATAAAAATTAATACAAGTCTTAAATACTTAAGCAATAACCAACAACATGGTGTGGTATATTGAAGATTTACCCATGGTTGGCTTATTAAATAAAGCCAACCGTGGGTAAATCTTCAATATACCATAACCACAGAGTCAGTTATTGCTATTATACAATGACATTATTTAAGAAAAAAATACTTTTCTTAAATAATGTCTTTGTATAACAGCACATTACTGTTCTTCTGCCGGTGGTGGTATATTGCTTCCTTGTGTTGATGTACTGCACATGCGTATGGGACTTGCATTCCCATGCATACCCAGTACATCAATGCTTTGAAACAGAAACAACAGAGAAAAAAATGTCTCAGTTTTTTTTGTATTAAAAAAGAAAAAAATTTGGACACTGTATACCATCTGAAAAAAGTTCGGGTGACCGGACCTTTTTTCTTTGAGATATTGTGGTTTTTAAAACGGGCACGCTGGCCAATCAATGTGCATGTTTTAGAATATTCATGGGGAGGTCATTATATAATTATGTATAACTTTTAGTCATCATTTGTTTTTGAACTATCAATATAATTTAGCCAAAAACTTGGGCAACGTGAAAATTATATCAATAGAAAGCGTTAAAGGTAATTTATTTTTGCTTATGTAAAAGGGGAATGTAAGATGTGTGCACTCAAAATTTCTTTAAATTACTGGTGCTTTTGTTACATTGATCATATGTTGTGGTGTTCTGTGCGTTAGATAGTTTCAAACTTCATCTGTGATGAGAGTATTCAGAAAATTGTGTGAAGAGGTAAATCAAACCTGAAAGCAGGAACATACCTCCAAAACAGGAACAATCTGAGAGGTATTCTTGGCAGGTACACTTTTGTTTGTTGTAGATGACTGAATTTCACTCATTGAAGGTGAACTTTTCTGCCTGTGAAAACAAAATCATACTGGGTGCCTTACAGGAGCATGGCAGTAATCTGCTGGGCAGGACAGGGATATGATGTAGATGAACTTAGACCAGATGGATACTACCAGCAAGGTCAATGCCACTGGTGGGCACAGGAGGACACCCAAGGAATGCTGTATATGCAATGACATGATTCTTCATGCAGCCTCACTTGTGAGGTGTTACAGATGCCATAATGGTACCATGGGAGGACCTACAATTCCAGCACTGATAGACACACAGTTCTTTCAGGCATTTCACCACCACACCTGCTGGATTCATCATATACCAGGTGATGGCACTGAGGGTGGCCTCCCCAGACAGATGTATGGCATTTATTAATATACCTCACATTTACCAGTGCAGATGTTAGAGCAGATGAACATAACTTACACATTGTTTTCCACAGCAACACACTCCAGAAGACAACATGATGCATCATCAGATGATGACATGCCAGGTAAGTATTTCCCTATGTCATGTCAGTGTACATATATTATCTGTGCTGGCATGATGCTCAAATGTCTTGCATTACAATGAGCTTTTCATGTTGTCAGACCACAGAAATGAAGACCAGGAGCATATAGCATAATACAGGTGTACATTAGGAGAGGTTTATCTGGAAATATTAGTATTTTATCATACCTTATCCTATGTCAACACGTGTAATGTGTGTTTTTATTTCTGTTTCTGTCATTACAGCTCATCCACTTTCTGCTTGCTTCCAGGACTCGTTCACTGGTGCTGATATAGGACAAAATGTGGTACAAAGAGGCAGCACTGCCAATGACACACAGGACACTGTGCTTGGGATTATTTTACCCAGCACAGATGGCGACAGTCCTGTAGTCCAGTATATTTGTTCTGCCAGCGAGGACAGCGCACGTGACCAATCTGCTGGTAGTGGAGCATCAGCTACTGGTCAAGAAGAAAACCTTGGACAACTGTCCCCATGTGAGTCTGACAATTATGGTGAAACAGCTGCATAGCAGACATCCATAGGACAGCTCCTGACTTGTTAGAGACAATGAAGGGATGTGTCTTAGAAGATGTACACCTTCTGTTACAGGCACATAATTGGTTATGACACCATTATGGTCCACAGTCAAGCCAACTTACTCATGAGGTTGACTGTATAGCACACTACATCAGGTGTTGCATGAGAGTACAGGAAAGTAGGCATGGCAAGGTCATGGCAGCACTAGATGGACATTGTGACAGTGAGTCATTGATCCAGTGCTCTATAGAGCAGCTTGTCTCAGCTGTGCTTGAACAGTGCCATAATAGTACCTGGGTCATATGTGCTCTAACATGTATTATCAGTATGCCAACACTTGGTAGAGGAAGACCTCCTCTTGCACTCCCTATCCACTGCACTTGGTCATCTATAGTTCCTGTGCTGCAAAGTGTACATAGAGCTACTGCTCAAACCTAAACTGATATGTCATGAACGCACCATAAGCCAGTGAACAGACCTCTACTGTGTTCCATACTATACAGGACACCACCACCACCAGATATATGGTACAACAGAGTAAGGCTGAGGTTTCCTAATGTGGCAGGGACAACCAATGCCATACAATAAGCCTTCAGTGTGAGGTATATTGCTTATGTCAGTGTTACCTTCTCAGTTGTCCCAGTGTGTGTGTGTGTGTGTGTGTGTGTGTGTGTGTGTGTGTGTGTGTGTGTGTGTGTGTGTGTGTGTTTCTGTGTGTGTTGATGTGTCACCCTGCGCCTGTGGCAATAATGACTACTGTGCTGACCGTGGCAACACCATGCATGTTAGTGGCCTTTGATAAGTATGATGCCACAGGAATACTAAAATACTAATTTTCTAGTATTTCACTCAAAGCCTGTAACTGTATTTTAGATGTCACTTACAGTGTTCACAGGCTTGGCATCTAATGGTAACCTGTCATGGCAATGTACAGCATATAACATACTGAAGTATACAAAATTTGATGAATAGCATGTTTTGCTGTCATCTACAATTTAATTTTTTCCACACATCACATGTATGCATGTTGTAGTTATTATCTGTGCTCCTACTGTTAGCCATGCCTGAATGCACAGGTATATGTAGAATGGATTCATGTCAAACCATCAAAGGCAGTTTTGACAAATTAAAATAAACTGAAACCAGTTCACAGAAACCACCTTCAGTGAACATTGAAACATTAAAATAAACTGAAACCATTTCACAGAAACCACTTTCAGTGAGCACTGAAACATTTTTTTTTTGCAGGGAGGCAAGACCCTTGCACCCTCATCTGGGGAGTCACACCCCACCCGCACCCCCTGGAATTATATATACTAACTCTGGGATTGCACAACAGTGGAGAAAAAGGCAATCTCTACTTTTGTTGAAGGCATTTTTGGCAAACTGGATTTCGTTTCTTTGCATTTGCTGCAATCACCTTTGTTGGATTGATATGCTTCCACATTGAACAGCATACCTGTTTAACATGGCATGGTTTTCTGCAGGTACTGTCAATGAGTAATCTTCACATCACTATAACAGAAGCATTCCATCTAACAGCATATGCTTATGAAGTTAAGAGCCCCATTTACATATGATGCAACATGCATAAGGAAATCCATTGGTGCTGCCATACATTTACCAACATGCATAGTCACATGCTAATCCTCACTTGTGTTTTTCTTACAGGTTGTTTTTTGCATTGTTTTAGAACACTGTGAATATATTACAAGTGTACTATCACATTTTGTTCAGGAGTCTCAGTGATCATCACATATATACTGCCTTTAAACACCATGGAATTCCTCCCTCAGTTTTCAAGTGTATCCTCTGCCACTGCTGTTACCTGCATGGCACATGTGTTCATAGGTTCATAGGTAGGTACTAGGCTATCGGCCCAAGGGTCTACGTAAGCCTTGTCAGCAAGGTACCATAGTTTACGCCACCCAAGAAAGTTATTTTCCTGTGCCACTGTCCAGCAGAGACACAGAAGTGATCCCCGGGGTGTATTTCCTATTTCCCATCCACTCATCAAGATTTTTCTTGAAGAGTGCTAATGAAGAACTTTGCTTGACATAGATGGGTAGCTTGTTCCAGAGTATAGGAAGTCTCTGGGACATAAATCTATCCCTCCAGCATGTCCTGTTTATTGTGGTGACAACGTTTAGGTCCCTAGAGCATGTAGCTTGGAGGGATTGGGATTTCTTTAGGTGTAGCATGTCCAACAGCTCTGGGTTTGACATAGCTTTATATGTTAGGCAGAGATCACCTCGGAGTAGGTGATATGCTACGGAGTAAAGCTGGAGTTTTTTGAGACAGTCAGTGTAGGGCATCTGTTTGTGGCCAGTAATCCTCTTTGTGAGGTACTTCTGTGGCCTTTCCAGCTGCTGCAGCTGTCTTGTGAGGCACATTCCAAAAGGGGTGTTGTACTCTATAATGAGTCTAATGAGTGACGAGTAGAGGGGATCAATGACCTCTTTTTTCCTGGATGAGAACACTTTTATGATGAGGTGTGCCACGTAGAAGGACTTCCAGACTACTGTGGCGATGTGACTATCAAAGGAGAGACTACTGACCACTTGGGTCCCAAGGTCTCTTATCAAGCATTTGGTGTTAAGTAGATTGCTGCCTATGTGGTAGTTCATGGGTACAAAGTTTTTACCAAAGGGGATGACATTGCACATTTTGGCATTGAGCTTGAGGCCACGGCTCTGACACCAGGCATCTGTCTCAGTGAAGCACTTCTGTAGAATGTCCTCATCATTTGGGGACTTGACTATAGCTCCTAGTTTGCAGTCATCTGCGAACTTCATCAGCCAGAGGCCTTCTGTGTTAGCATGTACTTCAGAGAAGTAGACACCAAACAGGAATGTTGCACAATGTTTGCACATTTCATATGTTGACTTGGCACAGTATGCAATCTGCACTATGGCAACAATTCATTCATATCATGCTGATGCTGAATCATGTGATGTATGTCATATTATCAGGCTTCACTTCTGCACCCCTATCTGGTTGTCATGCTCTGCTCCTTTCACCCTAACGACATCCTAAAAGCCCACCTCTACCTATACCGACACATAAACACATGCACATTACAGCCCATGCATGCAATGAGAATATCTTGGCATTATATGTAACAGTGGCATTGACTACATGGATGACATACATGTATAAGTATGTCCACAGTAGTTGCTGTACCTATACTGTGTTCTTCCTTCTCTAGCAATTATATACTTCCTTACAGATAACTTCATATATTTGTTCTACCTATTACTGCATGGTATGTAACTGCTGTTGCAAGACACAGTTTGTACGGTATGCATGATTTTCCCCAAGTACAGATCAGAGAAAGGTTACTGTGCCAGTTGTATGATGTTGGTATGCCCTCACAAATGGGTGCACATCACATGTTGGTCTTTATACATGTGTATGTATGACATGTCATGACTCAAATTTCAGAGCAAGATAATGCCATGTTTTCTGTGCCAGCAAATAATGCCACAACTTTTGTTGCCGATAGCTGGTTGTTCTTTCCCCTTGTGTCCTTCTAATCATTTTGCAAAGCATGTGATTGTGTCTCTGTAGACATCTGGGGTTCTTTGGATTGATCACCCACACCTAAGACTCATGCTACCATGTTTGGATGTAATACTATTGTGCAGCATGGTACACAAGGTGACCATTTTTGCAGCCTTTTGTGTTGTGTACTGCAGTGCACTCCTCAGAAGTGTCCAGGTGTCTGAATCTTGATTTCAGAAAAACCAAACACTCGAATGGTGCTCCATGTTGCTGTATGTGGTCTTTTAAATGCATCCTCAGCTGGTAATGCTGGGGCTCTAAATGGTGTCATGAGCCATGGTTCCAGTGAATAACTGAAGTCACCTCTTGGCAGATATGGACAGAACATGGCATGGTTGCATCACATACAGTATAGGAACTTAGAATAAGTTTTTCAAATGCCATTATAGTTATAGGTTCAAAGGGTGAGAGCTACGCTAGCTGCACTTGTAGGCCATTTTAAGCCTATCCAGTTTCCTTTTTGGTGCTTGAATTAACCCATCACATTTGGTGGTAGATTGGCATTACCCATCCCATAGATGATAATTATATATTACCCATAATGAGAACTGGGATCATACCATAAATAATTTCAGGGGACCCATGCATGGGATAAAGCTTTCAGAAACTGTAGCTGTCTATTAGTACAGGGGAAAGTCCTGGGGTATATTTTCTATTACCCATCCATAGATCCAAATTTATACTGAATTTGAACAGGAACAGCTTTATTTTATGTGGATGGAAAGTCTGTTCCAGAGTATGGGTATCAGCTGTAAGAAATACCTGTCCCTCCAAACTCTTCTGCTGATGTTGCAGATGAGATTTAGATCCCTGGACTGAATATTTCTGATACCATTGGACTTGCTGATATGCAATAGATCCATCAGTACTGGGTCAGAGGATGTCTTGTATTCCAGACACAGATCACCTCTTAGCATTCTGTAGGATGCCATGTATAGTGACAGGGCTTTCAGGCAGTCCATGTAGGATCCCCTTAGGGATGTCAGCCTTAGCAGACTTTCTCCATCTAGCAGTGTCATGTATGCTACCAAGGTGTCTTGGTATCAAGTTACTGATGAGATAATTTGTTAAGCATATTACCTGGCAATTGAGTGATGTCCTGTCCTTTCTGTTGAAGTACAACTCCGCATCCTTTATAGAAGAGGTTTTGATTGGCATTTGGGTGCAATCAGTTGCACTGGGGACAAAGGTAAAATTGGTTATGGCATAGAAACATTCCATAGCAGTCTAACACTCATAGTGTACTTGGCAAGCACATGACATCAAATGCCTTGCTGCATGTGACTGCCAGGAAATGTCTTAGTATGCTGCTAGCAGCTGTCTGAGATACCCATATGGTATCAGCCATGTGCCACTGGTATGTCCAAAGGCCAGTAATCTAAGGTTCAGATATGTTTTTATTTCTACTTGTGAGTCTATATTAGCAAACTGAAGTGGCAGAAAGCCGAACACCGTTTACTCGACACATATGTGTCGGACTCCCAAGTAACTGAATGGCCAGATCACTGATTTTTTTTCTAGGGAAAAATCAATAGGCCAACTACATACGACACACCAGTACAAACATTATAAAGTGGGGGGCTTTGCCCCCACACCACCCAATGTGGGGGGCTGTGCCTCCCACTCCCGCCTAACTAAATATACTAACTCTGAGATCACACTACAGTGGAGAAAAGGGAAAATTCACAGCGACGGTCAAACAATTTCTTTACCTAGGTAAAAAATCAGTGATCTTGTCATTCAGTTAACTGGGAGTTTGACACATATGTGTCAATGAAATGGTATTCGGCTTTCTGCTATATCAATTTGCTAATATAGACTCTAAGCTGCATAAGAACATATGGATGGTGCTGTGGTGCAGTGGTTGCATTGTCACCTTCCACCAAGAGGCTCTTTGGTTCGATTCTCAGCTGGGGTGGAGTCTGCATGTTCTTCCTGCATTTGTGTGAGTTTTCTTTGGGTTCTCTAGTTTCCTCCCACATTACAGAGATATGCAATTGGAGTTTCTCCCCGGGCCTCTGCTGAAAATTGGCTCGTTCCAAGTTGGACTTTCCCAGTAAACAAAAGTTAAATAAAAAAAATTTAAAAATATGCGGTGCAGACCAGCTCTCTGTATCTTGTCTATTGTTTCTTGATCTAAAAGCTGGCTTAGCTGTAGCTGCTTTCACCAGTAAACTGAATAAATGCAGATAGTAGAACTCGTTAACAAATCATCATTCAGTATCACCTGCAGAATTGTGACCTGTTCAAATGCAGTAATTTCAATACTCATAACTGTCAGTTATTCTGCATATTTTGCAAAGATCTGTAGCAAAATCGCAAGCAAATATAAATTCCTCTGCAAAGTACTGTGGTGTCTTCCGAGTGCTGACTTAATGAAATGGCATATTCCTCCAATATTAGTTTATTGCTTTTTAGTGCTATCTTGAGTAAGCTTTGTGTTTTGGAAATAGGTGCAGTTGTACAGAGTCTACAGTTATGCTATGCCATGCTCATTAGGATATACTTCTGACTTCAGGTTATTTTTGTACTTGCTTCCTCCCTCAGTTTGAAGGAACACTACTTTAGTATGTTGTGCTGGGATGAACTTTCTTTTGTAATTTGGCTCTTAGAATTCAGAATATGCTTATATTTTTGACATTTTGGACTTTGACTTGAAAGTTAGTAAGAACAATCATGCAGTTCTACAGTGCATTATGTGGAATAAATCCTGATATTTCTAATTAAGTGGTTTTTAGTACTACTGTCACCAATAACAGCCTAATGTTAAAGTTGTCTCCTACCATGCTTTTCACCATGTCTCTTTTATGTGTAGCAAGCAGCACATGAGGTCCACCTCAAAAGAGATAAGAAAGCAGCTTTAGGCAACATAAATCTCAAGGAAAGTTATTTGGTCTTAATGCCATTTGTTCACTGAATCTGGCAACTACCAAATTAAAATCCAGGCAGGCACTGTTAAAGCACAGTAACAGTTGTTTAAAAAGAGTAAGTTTAGAAAGTAAAGCAAGAATAGTAAAGGGGTACATTGTATATTAAATGGGTCACCAAGCAGAGACTATATGGCCATCTGAGTCATAAAGCAGATGAAAGGTGGACAGTCAGTTTCCAGTAGTAGAATACACCTGCAAGAAACATGTCTTTAGAGATACCAAGCCTACACAATTTTGATTGTTACTGTGACACAGATAACTTAGTACCACACAACACACACCTACATTCGTGGAGGCTCTCAATAAAAATCTGCTCAAGCAACACAGTCCTCCAAAGCAGAAACACAAGCAACCTCCACCCCCAACACAACCCAAATGAAACATAGCCCACAAACTCAGTGTGCCACTCAACCATAGTCCATAAGGCATAAAACCGTCCCCAGAACTCTAGTCATAGGTGACTCTATAGTCAGGCACACTGATGTTCCACTCACCAGTTTAAACAAGGTGAAAGTAACTGGCAGCTGCCTGTCGGGTGCTAGGATCTGCCACATAATGCATGCAGTCAGGTCACTCCATAATAAGTACAAATATGACTCTGTCATTGTCCATGTTGGTGTGAATGACCTGAGATGTGCCTCACTGGACTACATGAAAAGCATGGAGGAGCTCTCCAATCTTGTAGCCCAGGCAGGAATGACCCTAGCCCTGAGTAACATCCTGTCATCAACCAGAATGATAACACAGTACAAGGACAAAATGATTGACTTCAAAAATTGGCTAAGTTTCTGATGTCATTCTAAGAGGATCCAGTATCTGTCTGCCTGGGATGTCATGATCAACAGACCACGATGCTTTGTCAGAGATGGCTTGCACCTGTTACCCTTGGGATTCCGGATACTGTCTAAGGCTCTAGCCACCCCTATACTGCCTTTTTTAGGCAAGGCTCAAATAACAAATTCACCACTTTAACAGGTACAAGCAAGCAAAATTTGAGGGTAATGCTACTCAATGCTAGAGGTCTAAACCTCAAAATGCATTCACTCGAGGCACTCCTTAAAATGGAGAACATCGACATCTGTGCAGTGACAGAGACCTGGTTCAAGGCTCCAAAGAGCACCCCTGCATTACCAAGCTATAATTCATAACACACCTTTCGACCACCTAACCTGGACTGAAACACTAAAGGCGGAGGCGTGTCCATATTCATTAAGGATATCCACACCTCCAGGCTAGTTGCTGAGCATAATGCATCCGAGATTATCCAAGTGCAACTAACTCTGAGCAAGACAGCAATCCAGATTGTAACTTGCTACAGATTCCCATCATGCCCCAGTATTCCCACTCCTCATTTCTTGATACACTGCAAAATATTAGGGTACAACCCAACACCCTCATAATGGGCGATTTCAACTACCCCACCATTAACTGGGAAAACTACTCATGTACCAACTCTTTTGCTCAACATTTTCTGGAATTCATAAATTCCAACGCCTTGGGTCAATTTATATACCCCCACAAGGGACAGCACTATCCTAGACCTGGTCATTACCAACATGGGCGAACGGTGTTCCACACCAGAGTTCAATTCCTCATTGGTCAGATCCGACCACAAGCTAATCACCCTAGACATCCACATCCCACCCCCACCCCCCATTAGGGAAACCATCATAAAAAATTTCTCCAAAGCCAACTTCACGCTTCTTAAGACAGAAGTGGCAAACTTCACAACACTCATGCAGACAGACAATAGAGGCACGACTGCTGAATCCTACACAAATGCACTTTATAAGCACTTACACAAGTGCATGGATCGTGCTATCCCTAACATAACAAAGATGCTATCCTTCAAAAAACGGAAGCCAATCTGGTGGTCCCCTGCCATAAACAAACTCTACAACAGAATAAAGAAACTATTGCAAAAAGAGTAAAATCCCATGATTGGAGGAACTCCCTGGTCAGCCTCAGTAAGAACCTGAGATCACTCATAAAATCCTCTAAAGCTAGTTATGAAAACAAAATTGCCACTGATTCTAAAGACAACCACAAAGCATTCTATAGCTGTGTCAAGAATCTCAATGGCAACACTCAGATCTGCTCTGAGTTACAGCACAATGGCACTAAATATACAGAACCAACGGATATTGCCAACATCCTGGCAGATAGGTTCAGTGCTAACTTTACCCCTCTCTCACCCCCTAAAAGGCCCATCTCTATACCAGAAGAATACAAAGTTCCTGTAATCACAGCTGCAAAGGTAAAAACCACACTCTCCAAAGCCAAGAACACAGCATCCATGGGGACCTGACAACATCCCAGGCTGCATACAACATGAACTACAGAATGAACTGGCACCCCAACTAAGCACCATATTCAATCATAGCCTCACCTCAGGCTTTATGCCCACTGAATGGCACACAGCAACAGTTATCCCACTCCACAAAGGGGGAGCCACCACGGACCCCAGGAACTACTGCCCACTAGCCTAACGAGCCGAGTCTGCAGGGCCATGGAACATATCATCATGGAACTTATAAACAAAGACATTGGTAATCTCCAAACTTTGGACCCCACCCAGTTTGGGTTTGTAAAAGCAGATCATGTCTCCTAAACCTGATAGACTTCTTTGAAGCAGTCACCAAAGCCGTAGATGAGGTTAAGGTGGTTCACACAGCCTATCTAGATCTTACCAAGGCTTTTGACACCATCCCTCACTCTGGAATTATAGATAAACTCACTAAACTAGGTATAAATCCCTATGTCACAAGATGGGTAGCCAACTGGCTCATCGACAGAACACACACTGTGAAAGTAGCAGACTCCAAATCTGACTTCAGACCAGTGACAAGTGGAGTACCACAGGGTTCAGTCCTGGGTCCCCTCCTGTTTGGTATCTACTTTTCTGAAGTACAGGCTAACACAGAAGGTCTTTGGCTAATGCAGTTTGTAGATGACTGCAAACTAGCAGTCATAATCAAAACTCCTAACGATGTGGACATCCTACAAAAGGGCCTCACTGAGACAGATGCCTGGTGTCAAAGCCATAGCCTCAAGCACAATGCCAAAAGGTGCATTGTCATCCCCTTTGGTAAAAACTCTGTACCCATTAGCTACCACATAGGTGGTAGTCTACTTAACACTGAAATTGTGATGAGACCTTGGGACACAGGTGGACAGTAGTCTCTCCTTGGATAATCACATTGCCACAGTAGTCAGGAAATCATTCTACATGGCACACTTCATCACAGAAGGTTTCTCATCCAGGAAAAAAGAGGTCATTGTTCCCCTCTACTCATCACTTATTAGACCCATTATAGAGTAGAATGCCCCTTTTGGTATGTACCTCACAAGACATCTACAACAACTGGAAAGGCCACAGAAATACCTCACAAAGAGGATTACCAGCCTCAAACAGATTCCCTATGCAGATCGTCTCAGAAAACTTCAGCTTAACACCGTAGCATACCACCTACTCAGAGGTGATCTCTGCCTAACATACAAAGCAATGTCAAACCCAGAGCTGTTGGACATGCTCCACTTAAAGAAATCCCAATCCCGCTGAGCTACATGCTCTAGGGACCTAAACCTTGTCACCACAATAAACAGAACATGCTGGAGGGATAGATTCCTGTCCCAGAGACTTCCCATACTCTGGAACAAACTACCTATTTATATCAAACAAAGCTCTTCATTAGCACTCTTCAAGAAAAATCTTGATGATTGGATGGGAAATATGAAATTCACCCCGGGGATCACCTCTGGGGCTCTGCTCAACAGGGGCACAGGAAAATTATTTTCTTGGGTGGTGATAGCCAGGGTACCTTTTTAGCTAGGCTGATATAGGCCCTAGGGCCTATAGCCAAGTACCTACCTATGAACCTATGAACAGGCAAAGATGGATGGCATACTTATGCAACTGCATTAAATATGGCTGCAGATGAAACAAAATGTTATTGCATGTTGAAAGAAATTGGATTTATCAGGTGTACAGTTCTAAGTCAGATATGAATGACAAATTTGCAGATGCACATACGATGTTATACAATTATTTTGGTTCAGACAAAAAATGCACAATTTGAAACAGGTTCAGAATTTCATTACTGAAAGAAAATTAAATCAATCACACATATGACATAAGGCTTTGGACACTAGCAAGAAACAGTGAGTTGTCTGACAATGGTAAATGGACAAAGATACAGTCAATGCAAACTTGCAGTTCAGAAATAAGTAGGAGAACGTCTCTAAGCCAGATATGAACACATCGTTGATTTTGCCAGAGCATTATAGCTGTAAGGACATTAGAAAGCTGGCCGGAAAAATTATAAATACAACAGGGAGAGAAAGAATATGTTGGATGATAAAAAAAGACGGCAAAAGAAATGCATTTACTCAACATCTACAAATGTGAATTCTACAAGCACAAAAGACAGTAATAGGTCAATCTCTACACACTGTTGGGTGGAGGATTACCCTATACAAACAACACTTTATAGCTAATGGAAAAAAGCACATGCACATTGTAAGAATGTAAACTTTTTTTTGCAATGTGTAAGCATCCCAGATAGAATTTCAGTTAGAAATAAGACATAACATTTACATTGACATGAAAAGACAATATGCCAGTTCATGCAAAAGAATGTTTCAGAGTTAAGTGAAAATTAGGATGGGGATAACAATAGTAATAAAAACTGATTTTCATTTTTATACAACATATTTGTTTTATTGCTGTGTTTCCTTTATTGTATCAATTAAATCTACTACTGACTAATCTCTACTTATTTGTTGCTGTAAGGCATCTGGATATTTTTAATCAATAATTAAGCAAATAGATAGATAAAAAAAACAGGCCTATATATTTAATCCATGGGCATAACAATAACACAAGTCAAAAAGTAACTACAAAAATATTGAGTAGTAAAATCAGAATACTAATATATTCTGGTGCCTCAGTAAATATAATAATCTGTCACATATTCAAAACATTAAAACATAGTCAAATTTACAAAAAGCAGTTATTAAAGTCTATGCTGTCAACTCAGAGTACCACTGCTAATAAAAGGCAGTTTTAAGGGAGATGCAGAATTAAAAAATAAAGCATTAAGAACAATTTTCAGTGGGTTTAAATGAGCAAGTTCTTGTCTACTGATTTACCTAGATGCAGGGTCACCAAAGGTGATGCAGATACTGAACAGTGTAAGTAGTAACACAGATGTAGAAAACTATTGAACAGCTAGTTAAATGAGTGTAGCGGTTTATATGAAGGCTTAGAAAAGCCAAATAACTACCAAGCTGGTCTTCATAGAGACAAACTCATACCAGTAACTTAACCACATAGGAGAATATCAGGTCACAGGCTTAATTCTGACACACTATTTATTGACAATCTAATGTGTAATTACTAGTGTGTGCTTTTGTCTGCTTGCTGACCCCCCCCACACACACTTTTTTTCTTCTTTCCTACACTTCTCTTTCTGCACCTAAATATAGTTAAAACATATTTAAGCAGTGAAGTGTTCCCTTTAAAGAAAAATGCCCCTTTTCTTGCATTATTGTTTATTAGCATGTGTGCCTGCAATGAGGCACATGCACCCTCTATGCTTGGCAATTTGTCTTGTCTGAATCCCTAGCCACAATGTTAGAAGTTCCCATTCACCCTTCATTCCCTGTTAATTATATATGCCTACAATGAGATCACACTACAGCTGGGAATGGGCAAAATCCCATTCCCTGCTTTGTCATAGTCTCAGACAACCATCTGTCAGCATTTTTTGAAATGTTGACATTTTGATAACAAATGGGTTCAACATTATGAACCTTTGATGAAATGAATGAAACCCATATATAGATAAATTCAGATAGATAATAACAGATATATATATACATATATATATATATATATATATATGTATGTATATATATATATATATATATATATATATATATATATATATATATATATATATATATATATATGTTGATGTTTGATGGATAATTATCTGTTCATATTGTGAATATTTTTTCATATTCGTTTCCTTAAGTTCATTTATGATATCATCCAGTGCTGAAACTAAGAAAATTTTTCTTTCTTGTATGGTCCTGTTTTCTACCCTCATATCTGTATATGGGTCTATATCACTTGATCAAATGCTTAATTGAGCAAATCGTTATTTGTCGAATCCAGTTCAGCAAAAGCTCCATTAAGTGTACGATCATTTAAGAGAAAAGTTTCCTAGGGCAAGGACGTGGTTGGCAATGTTCTGGAATTTGCCCTTTTCCCTACTGTAGTGCATTAGATGTTACAGCAGTGATGTAACTCTACCAGTCCCAAAAGGAGCCTTTCCAGGTGAATGTTGTGGGCATCAGCCACTGGTTTAACAGCTTTCCCACCAACTCTAGCAGCTCCCCATGGGTCATAAACTCACCACACCTGGAAGTGCCACTGGTGTGAACAATGGTGTTCCCACGGGCCTGTTCACTGGCACTGCCAAAGCAGCTGCTATATATAACTGTAAAATAAAGGGAGAGATAACATAACAAATATAACAAATAATTAGAAAGAAAGATTGCAACAAAAGAAAAAATGGAGAGAGAGCGAGGAAGAAAGAAACTGGCATAATATCAACATAGTAACTCTTGAGAAATACCTATAACTAATGACACCATACAAATTATAAGTACAGCTGACAAAACATAAAAAGTAGGTTATGGAATGGGTGTCTGATATGTAAAGGGTATTATTCTATGATGTGCTGTCCTAACAAGGTGGTCACAGGTAATATTCTGAAAGTGTACTACTTGTGTTTAAGATAGTCATGTGTAGGAGGGCTACGCTGCTTAGACATTAATGGAACAGCATTGTAAGTCACTAAATATTTACCATTCTGTACCTACTTTGTTATCTAACACTTACATGTGTACATGCCTAAAACAGCAACAGTCATACAGACTAACAGAATAACTGTTCTTGTCATGTTTTTTAATCACATTTAATCTAACACTACTCCTCTGCCTTTCACTCCCAACCCTCTGAGTAATAATCTATTTGCTTTATGCCCACTTACTACTTCCCACATTAGATCTCTTCTTCAAAAGCTTAAACCCTGCTTCCCCTCCACTGATAACCTACCTCCTACCTTCCGCAAACTTGCTGCTGACTCCATAGCCTAGTCGGTATCTATCCTAATCAATAGATCAGTTCAGGAATCCATTGTCCCTACCCTATGGAAATCGTTCTTTACTATTCCCCTGCACACAGGTGGAAACTCTACAGACCCAGCTAAGTACCACCCCATAGCCATCCTATCCTTCCTCTCTATGATCCTTAAAAACGCACACACTCACAGCTTCTTAACCGCCTCCTCCAGCACAACCTTCTCACTCCCACTTAGCATGGTTTCCATCCTAACCATAGCACAACCACAGCCCTCTTATCCTTCACACATATCATTGCCAAGGCCCTAGATAACAACAAATTCATATCTTGTCTCTTCCTTGACCTTTCCAAAGCCTTTGACACAGTCTCTGATCCTCTACTGCTATCTATACTTGCAAATCTAAGTCTTTCTTCTTACTCTCTTACCTGGTTCTCCAGTTACATATCCTGCAGGCAGCAATCTGTGAAATGCCTTTCTTCCACTTCTCCCTTTTTACCTGTCCCTACTGGTGTACCGCAAGGGTCTATCCTTGGTCCCCTCATGTTTAACATCTTTACCAAAGATCTCTACAGATCTTGTAAAGAATCCTCCCTCATCCAATATGCTGATGACTCAACCCCCATCTCCACCTCTGACAACATCTCAGAACTCCACACTCTAACTCAACATGCATTTATATCCACTGAACAGTGGCTGTCCAATAATCTGCTTATCCTCAATCCCCAAAAGACCAAACTCTACTGCTTTCTTCCCCAGTCTGTCACTCACCACAAATCCACCTTTGCTATTACATCCTCTAACAAGACTATAATCCAGTCCAAAGATCACACAAAACTCCTCGGTGTCATCATTGATGATGAACTCAAATTCAATCTTCACTTGCTCCAATGTATAAAAAAGACACACCAGAAACTAAGTTTACTGTACCACAATAAAAAATTTCTCACCACAAATGCTAGACTCTCCCTTGCACAAGTCCTGCTCCTCCCCTCCCTGCTATATGCAGCCCCAGTGCTCACTAACATTCAAACTACAACCTTGAACAAACTCCAACAAACGTACCATAAAATAGCTAGGTTTGCCACAAACTCTACTTACAATTCACATCCCTGCCTTGCCCTAAAATCATTCCAGTGGCTTGGACTCCCCTAACTTCTACTACTATCTCAATTTCAGATGCTACACTTTATTCTTTATAAGCCTTCATCTTGTCCTGCTCTCCCTTCCTTTGTCTCTATCTATACTCCACCTCAGACTCTCCACACCTCTAACCAGCAACTACTGCACATCTACCAACCTATAAAACTTCAGGCAAACTCCTATATAAACACTCCATTTCCCAAGCTTGGAACAAACTTCCAATAGATATACGTTCCACCATCCACCAATCTCACTTTAAAGAAAAACTCAAACTTCATCTAATTAACTTAAAACTTGTCCATGTAAAGCCCCAACTTAGTGCCCCTCCATTATACCTCTCTTACTCCCTTCCCTCTCATCTAAATACTCCATTATTTTGGATTCATACTAAGACACAAAATCCATAATGTTGGTCAAAATTCTTCTTGTATATATGTAAATATATGTATTCCACTGTAAAAAAAATATGCGTATGCATTGCTATTCTATTTTTTAACTTTCTTGTATAACAGACTTCTGTTACATTTTTGATTCTAAAGTTTGAATTCCTGTAATTTGTTTACATGTTGGAGCTTTTCTCCTCTGTCTCCACTGAAAATGGGCCTCAAACCCAGCTGAAAAAAACCCGGTTAACAAATGTCAATAAATAAATAAATAATACCAATACATGTAAACATCCCCCATATTTACCACTCCAGGATGAATGCTGTGTATGCTGCCAGCACATAACTAATGCAATATTATCATTATCTAAAACAATTACACATAAAGAAAGTAAAGTAATATGTCCTTCTGTGCCTGAAAAGCCTTTCCATTCTCCTCTGGTATAGCAGACAATTGTCCTGTATACCCTCCAGAGCTGTAGCACAAAATCTAACAGGTAGTAACATATCTACAAACTACTCTGTATTAATTATGAAACCAATGTATCTGTATCAATGAGACAGATGATTAGAATAGATCTCAGGAGCTCTTACTATGACCTCTTCTTCCCATCAGCTTAGGTCAGGATGGCATCACTGCAGGTCACTAATGGTACCTGTGGTGGTCACCATAGCATAATGTGCCAGTGGTATTTGAGATTCTCCTAGCTAGACTTCGGCAGACATCCACCTTATAGTGGTGATATTCATAGATGTTCACAAACAAGTGTTCACAGTGGTCTCTATGCAGCAAATGCAGGGAGATTTTGGATTCATTGCAATACACAGTGCCATCAGAAGCCAGGGGCATTCACCAGATCTTATTTCAGGGAATTATGGTTGTTCTGTCATATTCATACATTGTTTGTTTCCACACATACTGCACAACATATGACATTTCAGTATCACATCTTTTGAAGGGGTGTCTTTACTGTATCTCTGATAATGTTTTTTTTTTCTTTTTTTGTTACCTCAGACACATACCTTTCAACTGCCCAGGTTTTAACCTCATATTTTTGTTGTGTTTCTCATAAAATTTTTGTTTTTCTGGATTTATGTAGCAAATCAATGAGGATTGAAGCTCATTAAATAATTACAAGCTTTGAGATTAAGACGCCATATCATTCAGAAAATGCATAATAAAAAAAGACCTTTTATTATATCAACTTCCTAAATTTATAAGAGCAATATTTAAAATCTGTCCCTGTTTTGTTTCCCCATTAGTTTTGGGTTTATCCAGGTTTTGTTATGCTAAGAGATTGAGAGCTATGCTCAGACATCATTTGTATGAGCCCAGCCCCCAGTACCCAATGTCCACACCGAGTTTACCTACAACTTCCCAACCCACCCCCTGACTTACTCCATTTTTGTTGGGGCCTGTTGTGGATCCTGAGGGTGTCCTGGGGGGCTCATCTCATTTGTGCTTCCATTGGGGGGGATTTTTTTTAAGACCTACCCACTCCCATTCTTGCCCTTCTACACTCATTGATTATGTCTGAGGACAGCCTGTCTCTTTGGACTACACTTCCCCTTAGAGAGTGTATCAATGAGCACCATCCCACCTTGGATGGGCAAGCTCATCACTTCCCTGCTGCTCCTTCAGTCACCCAAGCTACTAATCGAACCTGGGTCAGCTGGCAAGTAGTCAGGACTTTACCCCTCTATGTGGCATAGATCTGAGAATGTTGTCATGTTAGGGTTCCACAAAAATGTGAAAAATGGCATAAAATGTATGCACTGCCTACATGAGGCTTAACTCTGACAATAGTGTGTCATACTAAGGTATGATTTACACATTGAAAGACTTTTTAGGAAGTACAAATCTTTAACTTTGGATAATTAGTTTCTTAAGGAGTGTATTTTGTATAAAAGGGTACCAAGGGGATTACGTTTAAATAGGTTTCCTAACAATGTCTTGGAAGGGACAGAAATGTTTAATGAGATTGTTAATATATTGAATGAGAGCGGTTTGGCTATTTCACGAGTGTTAGTAAATGAGTACAAAAATAGTTGAATGTATTGTATCGAGACATTTTAGACTTAAATTTGCAAATACAGGAAGATTTACTTTATTCTATTAACAAATGCAGAAACAAATATTTATGTGTTTTTCAGGATGTAGATGTGGCAGTAGAAAAAAATAAAAATTTCTAAATTGGAAAGGGATGAAAGAGAATATTGGGAAGGGAAAGCCTATTCAAGGGTTTTTACCTAAACCCAAGGGCATGCCACCCCAAGATATGAAAGGGATATCCCAGATGGTGATAGTAATCAAGGGGTGAGTGAATCCATGGTCCCTTTAGACAGACCTGCCCCAGGAGGTTCCCCAAGACTTCAGAATCAAGTATCATGTCCCTCAAATGCTCAGCTGACTCACAATTGGTGACCCCAATATCACAACAAGGGACAGGGAAACAGAAGGAGGGTGACATAAGGATTACCAATGATAATGAAAATATTACTTGTAAAGGGGGTAATATATATATATATATATATATATATATATATATATATATATATATATATATATATATATATATGATAATTTTCATGTTTTCAACTATAGTGATATGCCTCTGGATGTTGTCCACTTTAAACGTTTTGAAAAAGGTTTTTCCTTTATCCCTGCAAAAATGTGTAAATGATCTGAGACCTTGATAGTTGTTAAGATGTTTGTAAGGAAATTGAACTAGGATTTTTTTGGACAAAGTGGTTTTATCCTCTTCTAATAAAAGCTTACATAAAAAGAGTATAATCAACCCACCTCTTCATCCAATGTTAAACAATTTTGACACCTTGGCTGAGAATAAGATAAAGAATTATTTTAAAACTAAGAGATGGTTTAAGGGTAATTTGACTCATGAGGAAAGGGATTTGTTACAGACATTGAACAGTAGAGATGATTTAAAAATCATGAAACCAGATAAGGGCGGCGGTTGTGTGATAATCATGGAACAATGGAGCTAAGCTGGAAAAAATGTTAGAAATTTTGAATACTGAAGGGAGATATTCTCAGGTATCTTGGAACAAAATAAATGTGGCATATAGGAAGATAGATTTGATTTTAGAGGATAATCTTTTACAAGTAGTAATGGATGAAAATTTGTACAATTATTTACATGTTAAAAACCTGTTATTTCTGGAGTTTTTGGAATTCTAAAGGTTCACAAGGACACAAAAATCTTCCCCTAAGACCGTGAGTAGCTTCTGCTGGTTCCAAACCCAGTCTCCACCGATGCATATTGATACAAAATTAAAACCATTGTATGTTTTACATAAACATATTTTAATAGATTCTTGGGATCTTTTAACCAAGGTGGGGTCATTGGAGTATGATAACAATTTACGTTTTGTAACTGATGATGTAAAAGACCTTTTCTCAGTAATTCCTTACCATTTAGGTTTATCCTGGTTTGAGGAAGTGTTAATTGAGTTTGAATTCTTGAGTAAGGATGATTCTAGATTAGTTATTGAATGTATCAAGCTTGTTTTAAAGAATATGTTTTTTATATTTCCAAGGGGAATATTACAAGCAACTGGATGGAGTTGCCATGGGTGCAACATGTGACTCTGTGTATACAAATATTGTATTATTGTATTAGAAAAAACACTTCATAATTACATCTGAAATTTATAAATGCATCAAGGCTTATTATCGGTTTCTGGTTGATATATTATTGGTGTGGCAGGGTTAAGTTGATTATATAAATGAGTTTTTGGAATATCTAGAAACCACCACAGATTTTTTTATTATTTACCCAACAAGTTGGCAGATCTAATATCCAATATTTACATGTTCAAATTATAAAGGACGATTTAAATCAGAAATTTGTGTCTAGAATTTTTAGGAAGGAACATTTCTCAAATTCTTATTTGCATTACCAGAGCAACCACCCTTACTTCCAAAAGAAAAATATAATAAAGGGGCAAATGGTGAGGGCTGCCTACATGACCTCATGTAGGGAGGACCTGATTGATGACTTAGATTTTATTGAAAAGTTATTTATACTTAGAGGTAATCCTAGATCTTTAATTGAACCCATAAAAGAGGCGATTTAGAGGGGGTGGGGTAGTAAATATATTCTCCAGATTAATGCCCGTGAGATTGAAATCAACACAGTGGCAGATACAGTTGATGACACCACTCAAGTGGGTTCTTTTAATACAGTAAGGGTTAGTGATGCCTATTTTGTCATGAGGTATAGTCAGCTATAGATACTTAAAGATAAGAAAAATGTTGTCAAATATTGGAATATGTTTGTACTTAATGCCCAATAGTCTAAAGGTGTTTACTTTCCCCTAAAGTTCAGCTTTAGGAGAGGTGTCAATCTTAAAAATATGTTTGAGAACATGAGGCACCCCAGTTGTATTGGGACATGATGTAAGAAAGGGACCTTTAAGTGTGGAAGTTGCCCTCAGTGTTATATGGTGGCAAATGTGGCAGAGTTATATTTGTCAAGCATAAATAGATTTGTTCCCACAGGTGGCTATTACAACTGTCATTCTAAAGGTGTGATATACATGGCTTATTGTACCTCAGGTTATGCATTCTATATTGGGAAAAATGAACATTGTTTAGAACAAAGAATGTATGAGCATGTGTATGACATCAGTAAGAAAAAGGAAACAAATGCCTTATTTAGACATACTGTTGTATGTAATGGTGCTAACTATAAATTTTGGGTTATTGAACAAGTCAAGCCTTTCAAAAGAGGGGGGGAGACTGGGAAAGAAAGTTAGAACATAGAGAATTAGTATGGCAACTTAATTTGGATGCATGTGCCAGTCCAGGGTTGAATGACCATGTCTCAATTTTACCTGCCCTAAAGCTGAGAGCTTTGGTATATAAATGAGATTTATTCATATATTTATGATTTGTAAAATAATCTTACCTGCAAGATTTTTTTTTGTTAATCATATACAGTTCAGTTTTTATTATGGTATATTTTTCAATATTTTTGGGGGGTGAAAGTTATTAGTTTGTTAAAGAAATGTTAAAGAAATGTGACTTAATATTGTGAGTTTTACACATGACAATCATTTCAGCTGACCAACAGAATTTTGTTGTTTGAAGTTCGTTTTAACCAATGAGTGAATTTTATCAACTATATAAAGTTTTGTGAAGTTAATTACTTTTATTCTGATGAAGTTTCCTGGAGTGAAATGAAAGCACTCAGTCTGTTTTATTAAACCGTTTTTCTTCAAGCCCTGGTATGGTCTGTGATATCTGATAAGGGGTGTGATCCTTTATTGGCTTCTAGTTTTTCCATGCTGAGTGCAGTTTATTTTATTGTAATTTTGTAGTACCCGCACTGGGCAGTGGTTGAGCCAGCTGTACTTCTGCTTGCTACCTGTCTCAGGCATTTCATCTCCATTACCTTTTAGCTTCTTCAATTGCTCTGCTTTTACTGTCCAGGTTTCTGTAGTATACAGTAGCATTGGTAACAACACAATTTTGTAGATCTTGCTTTTCAGTTTCTTTGGCATTTTTCTGTCATATACTACCTCTGAAACTCTGTGCATTTTGGCTGTGGCTCCTCTAATTCTAGCTGTGACCTCCTCATTCAGACTTCCCTTCCCCTCAGTAACCCTTCACTGATACTTGAAGCTGGTAACTTGTTCCACTATTTCCCTTCTATCTCAGTTCTCAGCTTCTTCTGATTTCCTCCATTTACTGCCATTACAACTGTTTTATCTGTACTCAGTTTCATTCCATGTGCCTTCACTTTTGCATTCCATTGAACTATCCTTTGCAGAAGTTCTTAGAAAGAGTCCACTTGTAATGTCATGCTGTCTGCATAAAGCAACTTTGTCAGTCTTTTCCCTACAACATGTTTGCTAATGTAGTCCATCACAAGTATGAACAGCAGCAGGCTCAGAGCTGAATTAGGATGCACACCCACTTGCAGTAGGAACTCATCTGTCAGACCGAGTACTGTTTGTACCTGAGTCATTGGGCCCATGCACATAGCCTGCAGTAATTGCACCAATGTTTCTAGGACTTGAAACCACTGCAGGATTGTCCAAATCACCCTTCTTAGGAGGACTCTGTCATATGCTTTCTCCAAGTCTAGGAATGCACAGTTGAACTCTTTCCTCATCTCCAGCTTCTTCTCAACTATCTGTTTCACTGAAAACATTGGGTCACTTGTGCTGCATCCTGATCTGGATCTGAAATTCTTAATCTCCCATCTTAATTTCTACTCTCTGTGTATTCATTTATCAATCACTCTTTCCAGAACTTTAATGCAGTGAGACAGGAATTTGATACCTCTATACTGCCTACAGTTGTCTCATTTGTTCTTGAGCACTGCAACTACTCTGTTTATACTCCAGTCATCTGGGATATGTCTTTCTCTCCATACTGCAATGAATACCCTCAGCAGTAATTTTCCCCTATCTTACCCAACATCTCGATCATATCTGCTATTACCTCATCTGATGCTTTCCCTGACTTTTATTTTCCTTAGTCCTGTTTTTACTTCATTTAGGGTGGGCTCCTCCACTTCTTTCATTATAGGCTGTGTCTCTGGCAGTACAACATCTGTGGTGTTCTCTTCATTCAGAAGCTACTGGAAGTGCTCCTTTCATCTGCCTTTCATTTCCTGTGGACTGGTGAGCAGTTTGCTGCTGACATCACTTATGAAGGGTGTCTGACTGTCTTCTTTATCTTTATGTTTTTACCATGCAGCTGGGTATATCTTCTTTGTGTCATCTACTGAATCAATGTCCTTATACTTTGCTAGTGCAACTCCTCTCTTAGCCTTTTTGTTAATCAACCAGTATTCCTTTGTAGGGTGGTCCATCTTTTCTATCTCCCACTTTTTCCTTCATTATTTCTTTCTTTTGATGACTTTTTGGACTTCAGCATTCTGCCATCACCTTTCCTTATGTACCTTATTTCCATATCTGGCTTGGTTGCATATCTGTTCTGCAGTCCTCAAACATGATGTTCTGGGTTATTGCTATTCTTCTTCATCTTCATTTATTTCCTCTTCTTCCTGAGGTTCTAGCACCATGAGTAATTCTTTGAACTCCTTTGTTTTCTCTCCAGTCAACTTCAGGTCTTCAGTGTAGTCTCTGTTGACCTTAGAGCCTTCCCTGCTCACTGCTTGCAGATGATTATGGCAACCAGTGGTTTATAATGTGGGCTGACTGTTTTCACGGGAGATGACTTTGCAATTGTTAATTCTACCTCAGTGCTATTTCCTAACTAGGAGAAAGTCTACCTCAATTGCATGTTGGACACACTCTTGTATGTGATCTTTTGACTGTCTTACCGAACCATGTGCTGGCCACCATCCTGCTATTTGCCACGCAAAAGGTTAGAAGGCCTTCTCTTTCTTTATTCCTGTTGCCCCACATATGTGGACCAGCTAGTCCTCATACTCTTTTCTGTCTGCCCCAATATGTACATTCGGGTCAGCCATTATCAACAGCATTTCCTATTGTTCTGCTTTATCTATTAGGTCCTACAGCTGCTGTCTGAATTCATTCTTTTCCACATTATCACAACCATGCTGTGATAGATAGGCTGAGATTGTCAATAGTGTCCTATCCATACATTGCAGTCTGACTACCCTGAGTCTGTTATTAATTCTGATAACATCCCACACTGTTTTCTGAAACCACTTACTCATCACAATTCCCACACCATTTCTAGTCTGTCCTCTCCGAGTAATAGACTCTGGTTCCTAAACCGAGTGACTTTGCTGCACTGCTCTTCCATCTTGTTCACTACTCCTTACCATTGTGGCATCCACTTCCAAGTTGCATTCTGTCAGTAAACCTAAAGTGAGTGTAGCAATTCTTTGTTCATGTCTGGCAGGTTGATTGGTTTTTCATTTAGCTTTCACTCTACAGAGCTATCCCACCTAATGCTCTATGCAGTCAACTACAACATATATGCATATGTGTGTATACATATATACATACATGCATATATACATATATATATATATATATATATATATATATATACATATATGTATATATATATATATATATATATATATATATATATATACATATATATATATATATATATATATATATATATAGGTTCATAGGTTCATAGGTAGGTACTAGGCTATTGCCTGGCTTTCGCCACCCAAGAAAATTATTTTCCTGTGCCACTGTTGAGCAGATCCACAGAAGTAATCCCCGGGGTGAATTTCCTATCTCCCATCCAATCATCAAGATTTTTCTTGAACCGTGCTAATGAGGAGCTTTGTTTGATATAGATAGGTAGTTTGTTCCAGAGTATGGGAAGTCTCTGGGACAGGAATCTATCCCTCCAGCATGTTCTGTTTATTGTTGTGATGAGGTTTAGGTCCCTAGAGCATGTAGCTCGTAGGGATTGGGATTTCTTTAAGTGGAGCATGTCTAAATGCTCTGGGTTTGACATAGCTTTGTGTGTTAGGCAGAGATCGCCTCTGAGTAGGCGATATGCAATGGAGTAAAGCTGGAGTTTTTTGAGACTGTCTGCGTAGGGCATCTGTTTGAGGCCAGTAATCCTCTTTGTGAGGTATTTCTGTGCCCTTCCAGTTGTTGTAGATGTCTTGTGAGGTACATAACAAAAGGGGCGTTGTACTCTATAATGGGTCTAATGAGTGACGAGTAGAGGGGAACAATGACCTCTTTTGTCCTGGATGAGAAACCTTTTGTGATGAGGTGTGCCACATAGAAGGATTTCCTGACTACTGTGGCAATGTGATTATCAAAGGAGAGACTACTGTCCACCTGTGTCCCAAGGTCTCTTATCACACTTTCAGTGTTAAGTAGACTACCACCTATGTGGTAGTTCATGGGTACTGAGATTTTACCAAAAGGAATGACAATGCACTTTTTGGCATTGAGCTTGAGGTCATGGCTTTGACACCAGGCATCTGTCTCAGCAAGGTCCTTTTGTAGGATGACCACATCTTTTGGAGTTTTGATTATGGCTCCTAGTTTGTGATCATCTGCGAACTTCATTAGCCAAAGACCTTCTGTGCTGGCCTGTACTTCAGAGAAGTAGATACCAAACAGGAGAGGACCCAGGACTGAACCCTGTGGTACTCCACTTGTCACTGGTCTGAAGCTGGATTTGGAGTCTGCTACTTTCACAGTGTGGGTTCTGTCAGTGAGCCAGTTGTCAACCCATCTTGTGACATAGGGATTTATACCTAGTTTAATGAGTTTATCTATAATTCCAGAGTGGGGGATGGTGTCAAGAGCCTTGGCGAGATCTAGATAGGCTGTGTGAACCACCTTACCCTCATCTACGGCTCTGGTGACTGCTTCAAAG
>NC_056726.1:196850981-196861960 GCF_019279795.1 Protopterus annectens
TTTTATATAGGATGTGGACACAGGTTTGAAAGTGAAAGTGGATGTAGTGATACATGGCTGCTAGACAGGGTTGGGATTAGATGTTGAGGAATCCTTGGTTAGAGATACTGTGATATCTATGAAATAAGAGTTGAATTGTATTGCACTTTCAGTTGGTGAGATATTAGGAGAGGGGTTAGAGGTGAGTTTCTGGTTGGGATGCAAGATTTCTTTAATGGCTATCTAGAATTTTAGAGTTGTGTTTACTATTATTCTGAAAGTTATAGTATAGTATAGTATAGTATAGTATAGTATAGTATAGTATAGTGTAGTTTTTTGTCTTCATTTATTTGCTTTTAAGTATGATATCAATGCATTCTGAAGTTTTCAAGATATTGTGATGTTTGTAGTTTTGACATTCTTTCCATGCCTTTCTCTATCCTGCATTAACATTCTACTGTTTTGAATAGCCAAATTGCATTATTTGTTTTCAGTCTCTTCCTTCTTGGAGGTGCAAGGCTATTTATGTTATTCAGGAATAGGGCATCATCTAAGGGGAGGATTTTTAGGAAGTTCTAGTTACTAGATGATAGTGTAGTAATGAACATATCTGGGTTAAACTTGGAAAGACTGAGGTAATTGCCAACAGACTCTGACATTGTACCTTTGGTGATGTATTTGCTAGGGTCTGATACCAAGATCCAGTCTAATAGGGAATTTAATGTCTTGCTATAATACGTAGAGCTATTACTCAGTTGTGTGAAACCAAACAAGTTCATAGGTTTATAGGTGTGTACTAGGCAAATGGCCCTAGAACCTTTACTAGTCTAGCCTATAGAAGTACCCTGGCATCATGCCGCCATTAGTTCCCGGTACCTCTATCAAGTAGAGCCACTGCAGTGATCCCTGGGGTGAAATTTCTATTTCCCATCCACTGATCAAGATTTATCTTGAAAAGGGACAGTCAGGTGCTCTGCTTGACATGTATGGGAAGTCTATTCCAGAGCATGGGCAGTCTCTGCATTATGAACCTGTCCCTCCAGCATGTTCTGTTGATTGTGGTAATGAGGTTGAGGTCCCTGGAGCGTGTGGTGTGGAGGGATTGGAATTTCTTTAGGTGTAACATTTCTAACAGGGCTCGGTCAGACCTGGCTTTGTTAAGTCAAGCAGAGATTGTCCCTTAATAGATGATATGAGACAGAGAAAAGCTGGAGTTTTTTTAGTCTGTCCATGTAGGGCATGTGTTTAAGGCCTAGGATCCTCTTTGTGAGGTACTTTTTTCATGCTAGATGTTGGGGAGTAAGAGTTTCTTTCCAATCAATTGACATTTGCATCATCTAGTAGTATTTTTTCTTGTGGAAATGTTTAGGATATCCAATGTAGGATATCTTCCAGTATAGCTGTATTATCACCTGGAGGGATATAAGGAACATTAAGCGAATAAAGCTTAGTAAGGAGTACTTTAGAAGACTTAAATTAATCCTGAAAACTGCATTGACACCTAGGAGCAAGATCCAAGCTATAAATCAATTTGCTCTTCCTGTCCTAACTTATAGTTTTGGAGTGAATGACTGGCTCCAAAAAGTGTTGGATAGATTGGATATTAAAACAAGAAGGATGCTCCATGCTCACCAAATGATTTATAAAAATCAGTGTATACCAAGATTATATATTCCCCATTCTGAAGGAGAGATGGGCCTTCTTGAAATTGATTAAATAAATAAATAAATCTGCAATCATGGGACTCCACACATATCTACTGACCTCACAAGATCCAAATGTGGTGAAAGTTTTGAAACATGAGGAGAATAAATCTAACTTGACATCTCTGCTTAATTTAGCAGAAGTATATCGACGTCAAGCAGGAATTGAAATCAAACCAGAAGTGGATAAAAATCAGGCAGCAACTGAATGTACTAAAAAACAAAAGAAAGAATATAAGGTGAAGGATCAGATGAGAAGGCCAGAAATGTGGAAAAAACATAAATATAGTTGCAAGTATAGAAAACTTCTGGAAGAGCCTCATGTTGATCAAGAATGAACACAGGAATGGTTAAGGAGAGGTGAATTTACATCAAGAAATTAAAGGTTAAAATTGGCAGCCCAAGATAGTGGGCTACATATACGCTGGTTTACTAAGTCCATTGAACATATGGGAGAAACAGACATATGTAGGTTTTATGGAACCGAATTTAAAACAGTCACACACCATATTGCTGGTTGGACTGTATACTGAAAGGCATAATAATGTGGTGAGATTGTTACACTAAAGATTGTGCAAACATTATGGTATTGAAGTGGCTGGAAACATGAGCCACAGAGAATCATAGAATAACAGTTCAAAAGATAGATGCTAGAAAACCGGATATAGTGGTAATACAGTGTCTTGTGTACAGAGAGACACAAAGTCATAAAATACCCTCGATCTGCAGCAGAAATGAGAGTCATGGGAAGAAAGATACCCAGACAGTTCCAAAAAGCAGTGATCAACTGGGTCTTATAAAGAGTTTACATCATATTTAGGTTAGGTATGTTACCACCTGTAACACCGCATGCTTTGCAGAAGGAGTCACATTATTACATTATGGTGCTAAAGACTTGGAGAAATTAAAACACAGTAAAAACATTTTTGTTTAATTTGTTTTTTTTCAAAATAATAAGAGAAGCTACTGAACTGAAAAATTTGGCATTGATTTGTTGAAATGGGAAATGTGGTAGTTGTTCGTTTCCCTTTTATACACATGATATTAAAGCTAGGGGTAATTAATTTTATTATATTATCTCTATTTTCTTCTTTCTTTTCTTGGGAATATTGGTCCTGTCCTCCCTATCTATTAGTGGGGTTTGGGTGTGAGGATGTAACTGCAGTTACCTCCACAAATCTTCTGAGATAATACAGGTGTGTATATGTGATGTTGTATGGTATAATATAACAGGGTACCAAATATAAAATGTAATTTTCCTTTGTTATATAGCAATATCATGGCTTCAAAGTAGAAGTTCAGTTTATCATGTATATTTTCATTTAATGTTTTCACAGGTGATGCACTATCCAGCTCCTCCACCATAGATATACCACTGCCTCATGTTGGTGACAAATCTTGACTATGATGGCTGTGTCTGTGTTAGATACAGGAATTTCCATTTAGAGGAGATGGCCCACTGAACACAGGAAGGCCACTCCAAACTAGCTGTCTCATTGCCCATGACATAGTGAATGTTCAGGGCCATCTTACAGGCACAGGTTAACAACAGCTCAGTCTTTCCAGTGACGGTACATATTTTACAGGGTGTACTAGATGACCAGAGGGACCGCATATCCCATATGTGTGACATCCTGGACATGCCTTGTCATTAGCTGTTGTGGTTCCTGTTCCCCTGTGCCACACACACATCAAACACATGCATGCAGTATCACAATTTCCACTCTACAAACTAGTGAGGAGGTAGACAAAGACAAATGTAGATGTCCATGAGGCTAATAAAATAGATGCATCAGGTATGGGACATCACTTCTCCTGTGGGAGCCTATCATTCTGAGCTCCCCGCAGTGCTGCATCATCTACTGAGGCTGTGATCTGGTGTGCACATCACATGCACACACACGCACACACATGCACGCGTGAGTGTGCGTGCGTGCACAATCACACACTCATTAATATACGTAAACCTTTTTCTCAATCACTTTACTTTTAGCAGTTAATTCTGACATTTTTTGTTAAAATGTTGAAGTTTTGATAGCTGTGCTTTGCCCTGTGTACTTTGTTACTTGGGTATCCTATATCCAATGTAGAGTGTGGCCACCCTATGCATGGATGAGCACAGTTTGGTTGTAAGCTGGCATGCATCAGTTTTATTGTTCTGTATATGCTGTAATTTTGCCCATAGTTATTGGCCAGCTACTGCCTCTTAGCCAGTGTCACAGAGTGCTGTGCCATCCGCCATCATACTCATCCTTCACTGCCTCATATGGTGGGACTTGTTCCTCCAGTGTCACAGAGTGCTGTGCCATTTCTCATCATACTCATACTTCCCTGCCTCATATATGTTCATAGGTAGGTACTAGGCTATATGCCCAAGGTCATTTATAAGCCTAGCCAGAGTGTGTAGGCTTTTGCTGCCCTATTGATTAATTAACTGATCCTCTGTCAAGCAGAGCCAATGATGTGATCCCAGGGGGTGTATTTTCTGTTACCCATCCACTCGTCAAGGTTTCTCTTAAAGAGTGTTAGTGAGGGGCTCTGCCTAATGTAGTTAGGAATTTTGTTCCAAAGCATGGGGAGTCTCTGTGACAGGAATCTATCCCTCCAGCATGTTCTATTTATTGTTGTGGTGAGGTTTAGCTCACTAGAGCGTGTGGCTCACAGTGACTTGGATTTCTTTAGGTGGAGCATGTCCATCAATTATGAGTTGGACATGGCTTTGTAAGTCTGGCAGAGATCACCTCTGAGTAAGTGATATGCCACTGAGTACAGCCGGAGTTTTTTCTGTCGGGCTGCATAGGACATATGTTTGAGGCCAGTAATCCTCTTGGTGAGGTACTTTTGTGGTCTTTCCAGCTGTTGGAAGTATCTTGTGAAGTAGATCCTAAATGGGGCTTTGTACTCTATGATGAGTCTAATGAGTGATGATGTGAACCCTTTAGTAATTAGATGGCCACATAGAAAGATTTCCTAACTACTTTGGCAATATGATTGTCAAAGGAGATATTACTATCTACCTAGGTCCCCAAATCTCTTATTACCTCTTTTGTATTAAGGGGGCTGCCACCTATGTGATAATTTGTGGGTGTTTTGTTTTTCCCAAATGAGATGACTATGCATTTTTTGGCATTTAGCTTGAGGCCATGACTTTGACACCAGGTGTCCGTCTCAGTAAGGCCCTTTTGGAGGATGTCCATGTCAGCCAGAGAGTCATTTATGGCTCCCAGTTTGCAGTCATCAGTGAACTTGGTTAGCCATAGTCCTCCTGTGTTTGCCTGTACTTCTGAGAAGTATATGCCGAACAGTAGGGATCCCAGCACCAAGCCTTGCAGGACACCACTTGTGGCTGGTTTAGAGTCGGACCTGGAGCCTGCTATTCTTATTGTGTGAGTTCTGTCTGTAAGCCATTTGGCAACCCATCTCGTGATGTAGGGGTTTATGTTCAGGCTGGTGAGATTTTCTGTCATACCCGAGTGGAGAATGGTGTCGAAAGCCTTGGCGAGGTCAAGGTAGGCTGTGTTAACCACCTTTCCCTTGTCTATGGCCTTGGTGACTGTCTCAAAGAAGCCAACCAGGTTTAGTAGGCATGATCTGTCCTTAATAAAGCTGAAGTGGGTCGGGGGAAGTATTTGGAGGTTCCCAATATCTTTGTTAATGAGTTCCATTATGATGCGCTCCATAGCCTCGTAGACCAGGCTAGTCAGGCTTATGGGGTGAAAGTTACCAGGGTCAGTTGTGGCCCCTCCTTTGGGAGATAAATAACCATCGCTGTGTGCCATTCTATGGGCATGTAGCCTGTGGAGAGGCTGAGGTTGAGCAGCGTGTTTAGGTGGGGGGGTTAGTTCGTTCTGTAGTTCGTGCAAGACGCAGCCTGGGACACCATCTGGTCCCATTGATGCTGTATTTTTGGCTTTTGAAAGGACTATTTTCACCTGTGCATCTGTGATTTTTGGGACACTACACTTTTCCAATATTGTTGTGGGCCCTTTTGGAGGTGAGAGGGGAGTGAGGTTTGCACTGAATCTATCTGCCAGGATGTTGGCAATATCAGTAGGTTCAGTATATTTTGTGCTATTTTGCACTAGTTCAGTGCATATCTGTGAGCTGCCACTTAGATTCTTAACATAGCTAAAGAAGGCTTTGTGGTTATCTTTTGAATCCTTGGCTATTTTTCTTTTGAAGTTAGTCTTGTATGATTTCATGAGGGACCTCAGTTTCTTACTGATACTGATCAGGGATGTCTTTCCTTCTTGGGATTTTCTTTTTTCCCTCCTTCTATTTTATAGCTTGCAGGCATCCACCAAACTGTTTTCCTTCTCTTAGAGGAGTGAGTCTTGGTTTTGCTAGGGATGGCATGCATCCTTGTAGGTACTCATAGAGTGCATTTGTAAAGGTTTCTGCATCTTGGGCAGCATTATCCTTTAGCGTGGGGGCTGTGAAACTTACCACCTCTGTCTTAAGTAAGGTGAAGTTTGCTTTAGAAAAGTTTTTTACTGTGGTATCCTTAGTTGGGGGTGGTGGTGGGATGTGGACATCCAGAATGATTAGTTTATGGTCTGATCTAAGAAGTGATGGGTTGACCTCCGGTGTGGAACACCTGTCATCCATTTTGGTGATGACCAGGTCCAATATGTTTTCACCTCTGGTACGGGAGTTTACCAGCTGATCCAGGGTGTTTGAGTTGATGATTTCCAGGAAGTGCTGGCCTTGGGAATTTGTACTCAAGTAGTTTTTCCAGTGAATGGTAGGGTAACTGAAATCACCCAATATCAGGGTGTTTGGTAGGACCTTCATATTTTTCAGTGTCTCCAGAAAGGTGAAGTGGTGGTACTGGGTCATGGAGGGTGATGTGTAGCAGGCCACAATTTGCATTGCAGATTTGCCTGATGTTAGTTGCAAATGGATGATCTCAGAGGTATCATGCTTTGCCACTAACCTGGAGGTGTAGGTATCCTTGATGAATATGGATACACCCCCCTCTTTTGTGTTTCGGTCTGTGTTCTGTGGCTGAAACGTGTGGTATGAGTTGTAGCCTGGTAGTGCTGGGGTGTTCTCTGGAGCCTTGAACCAGATTTCAGTTACTGCACAGATGTCGATGTTCTCCATACTGAGGACTGCTTTGAGCGCATGCACTTTGAGATTTAAACTCTTGGCGTTGAGTAGCATAACCCTCAGTTTTTTGTTAATTGTGCTGTTTACAGAGGTGGGTTTGACTTTTGAGCCTTACCTAAAAAAGACACTATGGGGGCAGCAAGAGCCTTGGCCAGTATTCGAAAGCCTAGGGTAGACAGATGCAAGCCATCTCTTGCAAAGCAATGCGGCTTGTCGAGCATGTCGTCCCAAGCTGACAGACACTGGATCCCCCTTGAATGACAACAGAAGCTTAGCCAATTGTTGAAATTGATAATTTTATCTTTATACTGAGGTATTATTCTTGGTGAGGGCAGGATGCTACTCAGGGTCAGGGTCATACTAGCCTGGGCTACATGATCAGAGAGCTCTTCCATGTCTCTTTTCATGTAGTCCAGGGAGTTACATCTCAGGTCATTCAAACCAACATGAACAAAGACAGAGTCATATTTGTACTTGTTCTGGAGTGACCTGAGTGCTTGTGTTATGTGGCGGATTCTGGTTCCCGACAGGCAGCTAACATTAACCTTCTACTTGTCCAGCCTAGTGAGTGGGACGTCAGTGTGCCTGACTATAGAGTCACCTATTACTAATGTGTTAGGTATGTTATTTTGCCTTAAGGGCTGTGATTGTGCAGCACACTGATTTTGAGTTTTATGTGTTGTCTGGTTTGTGACGGGAAGTGAAGGTTGTTTGGGTGTCTGCTTTGGAGGTCTCTGATGCTTTTGCAGATTTTTATTTAGAGCCTCCGAGTATGATTTTGTGTATTTATGTGTATTTTTTGCCAGTGCTGTTTTAGTAGGTCTGTGTGCAGCTGGAGTTGTGGTGCAAGTGTTAACCTTCTCTTCTTGACTGTCTGTTCCAGTCTTGGGTGGAGACAGCTTAGCTTCCTAATTGTGGTGGGATTTGTTCCTCCAGTGCCACAGAATGCTGCTCCATCTCTCATCATACTCATCCATCCCTGCCTCATATGGTGGGATTTGTTCTTCCAGTGTCACAGAGTGCTGTGCCATTTGACATCATTCTCATCCTTCCCCGCCTCATATGGTGGGATTTGTTCCTCCAGTGTCACAGACTGCTGTGCCATCTCTCATCATACTCATTCTTCACTCCCTCATATATATAATCACTGCGGCAACTGTTTCATCAATATCATTTCACTTAACATTTCTTTGCCAAGAATATCTTAATACATGTTCCAGGGTCATACTGCAGGGCACCACCTGAGGCATTCAGGCAGTGAACATGCCTGCAGCAGGCCAAACCCACATTTAAGAGCTGTGGATGAGAGTAAGGTGTTCCATACAGCCTATCTGGACGTTGCCAAAGCCTTTGACACCATCTCCCAGTCTGGAATCGTAGATAAACTTACTAAGCTTGGCATTAATCCCTATGTCACTTGATGGGTTACCAACTGGCTTACTGACAGGACCCACAGTGAAAATATAGATGACTCCAAATCCAGCTCCAGACAAGTGACATGTGGAGTACCTCAGGGTTCAGTCCTGGGACTTCTGTTGTTTGCATCTACTTATCTGAAGTATAGGCCAACACTAAGGGACTCTGGCTAACAAAGTTCACAGATGACTGCAAACTGGGAACCAATATTTAATCCCCAAATTATGTGGATATTCTACAAAATGGCCTTAAAGAAACAAATACTTGGTGCCAGAGCCATGGCTCAAGCTCAATACCAAGAAATGTATAGTTATCCACTTTGGGAAAAACATGTACCCATGAATTACCGCATAGGCGGCAGTACACTAAACACTGAAAGTGTGATAAGAGATTTAGGGACATAGTTGGACAGTGGTCTCACCTTCGATAACTACATCGCCGCAACAGTCAGTAAATCCTTCTATGTGGCACACCTCATCACAAAGGGCTTTTCATGCAGAAAAAAAGAGGTCACTGTCCCACTGTACTCATCCCTCATTAGACCCATTATAGAATACAAAGACCCATTTGGTATGTACCTCTCAAGACATCTGCAACAACTGGAAAGGCTGCAGAAATACCTCACTAAAAGAATCACAGGCCTAAAGCAGATGCCCTATGCTGGCCATCTAAAATGCTCCAGCTATACTCTATTGCATATCATCTACTCAGAGGTGATCTCTGCTTAACATACAAGGCCATATCATACCCAGAGCTGTTGGGCATGCTACACTTAAAGAAATACCAATCCCTCAGAGCCACACGCTCCAGGTATCTAAATCTTGTCATCACAATGAACAAAACATGCTGGAGGGATAGGTTCCTGACCCAGAGCCTCCCCAGTCTGGAATAGACTGCCCATACATGTCAAGCAAAGCGCCTCTTTGGCCCTCTTCAAAAGCAACCTTGATGATTGGATGTGAGATAGGAAATTCACCCTGGGGATCATGTCAGTCACCCTGCTAGACAGGGGTCCAGGGAAATAAATATTGTGGGAAGAAATAGTCAGGGAATTGTTATGGCTAGGCTTGTATAGGCCCTAGGGCTGATAGCCTAGTACCAACCTATGAACCTATGAATGACAACCTGGGTTTGCAATGGGGTATAGCTGTATCAATTTTTAGTCACAATCTGAGAATTTCTGATTGGTGTCATCAACTATGGCTCCAAAGCATATCCAGTATCACCAGTAAGTTATGCCCCTGGAGAAAATCACCACTCATAAACTGTTGATATAGGCCACACAGGTGCCACATGTGGGAAACATGGGTACTGTCTGGGTGACTTGCAGACTTACCCTGTGGATTACATATCAACAACATTTGATAGAGTAGCAGTCTTGAAGGTTAAAATACCTTCTTCTCAGCTTACTAAATAACACCTTTACCACAATGTGAGTGTAGTTTATGGTCCCAGTACCTCAGGTAAATGGGCTGTGTCATAAAAGTCTCACATGATGTTGGCTCTCTTGTCTGTCATATGAGGAAACTACAAATACCCCCACCACTGCAAACATGCCAAAGCATGACATTGAGGAGCTAGTGGAACGTCCTTGAGGCAGATACCTGGGTCACCCCTATCAGGTTCTCCATTGGTCCGTAAAAGGTCCAAATACCTAGTAGTCTTAAAACCACAGTCACCTTTGTATCCATTGGAATAGGTAATGCATGACTCCCATGGGGCTGTAGATGATGGCAATACATCTCAAATATCTCCTGCATGGTATCTCTATCCATACAGTACTGATGTATAATTTCAGTGTTATGAAGGGCATGAAATGTTATGCACAGTCAAATGAAATAGTGACTTCAAGGGAAGCAATGTTCAACAATGTGGCTACTATCAAGCAGAAGACCCTGTTGGCTATACATGTTTGTTAAAGCTTTGGCTACCCTAAATGTAGTTTCTCTAGTCCCCTTGTGTAATTCCAGGGTTTTATATCGGTCATTTCCTCTGGAGTGTGCACTTGTCATTGAAGAATATATACATTTCTGTATCACTTTGCCATATTGTTTATCCCGATTTGCATCAACAAAAGGCCTCATTTTAATAATGTTGCTTATTACCATGTAATTATTCTCATATTAGCATACAGTGCAGGCAGCTAGGTTGTTTACCCACTTCTGCTCTCACTCAGCGTGTTTACAAATCCTATTGCTTACATGGAAATGTCTTAGAATTAAAATATGATACTTCTGATTCCCATCTGTAGTTATTTTCACATCCACATCAACTAATGTCCTGACTCCAGCCTTAGATAGCATTTCCTCATTGTCTGAGATTGAGATACCATTTATTAACAAATATAATAAAAATATAATAATAGCACTTATCTCTACAGTCTCTTTTAAAGCAGATTTTTGAAATCAAGAAATAATTCACAGAAGCCCACAGGTAAACTGGGTAATTGTGAAATTTGCAGTTGACATAGGAAAGGTATAAGCATTTTAATGCTGAAAAAACATAAACCCTGGGATTCATGAAGCTTGTGCCAGGCGCAGGCATAGTGTAGGTGGTATAATGCCAAATATGGCCGCCGAGTGATTCAGGTATGATCCAATTCCACATGCACTACCAGCGTATGCCATATCTGCACAGCCCTCGGCACAGGTATGCTAATCACCCCATGTGCAGTACTGCACCATGCAAACGAAGGTACATAGCGATTCATGAAGTGGTACAGGCGTAGCGTAAGCCCACAGAAATGTAAACCACAAAAAACGGTTTACA
>NC_056726.1:196862460-196945419 GCF_019279795.1 Protopterus annectens
TAGAATTGCCTAGTAATGCTTAGTTACATGTCTTACACGGAGCTTCCCCCCCTTAACAACCACTAAACGGAGGCCATATTGTTTTTGGTCTGCAAGTCCCTCCATTGACATTCCATGTAATACATAAATCCCACAACTGTGGGCTTATGAGCTTCGGTTTTCAGTTTTAGGTAGCACACCCCGTTTGCGCGGGTGTGCGCTGCAGTTAAACCTCAAAATCCCGTTAAAAAAAAAAGTTATATAACATATTTTTGCAACACTTTTTCATGCCAATGGCCACATATTTGGCCATTGGCATGCTTAATTCAACAAATGCACCCTTTATTTGGAGCTGACATAGCTCCGTTTTTAATTTTGCAGAAATGTACTCAGTTGTCAGCTGAGTACATTTCTGCAGCTAACACGTCCGTTACACGGACTGGTTTCTGCTTCGTGGATCGCTCAGATACCTCATTTGCATATCTTTGAGCTGCAAATGAGGTATTGAGCATTTCCATGCCCAGTCCGTGTAAGAGACGTGTTAGCTGTGTCTTACACGGAGATTTGGACTGTTCCTGAATCGGGAGGCTTACACAGAGGCTTACACTACTCTTGAACTCTGTGTAAGCCTTCCTGAATCTGGCCCAGTGTCTTTAATGATTAGTAAGAAAAATTACTTTCAAGAAGCACATTGTCTCAAAAGTTGCCGAACTCATAGAACTATTGCTAAACCCATCAAAATGTAAGTGAGTTATGTGAAAGGTGTTGAGACACTCACACTTACCTTTAAATCTAGTACTGACCTTATAGAATGAAAAAGTCAAAAGTACCGATAAATCCCCAGTATGTCATATCAAATAGCATCTGATGATCTTTGCACAGAATTGTTTTACTGCTTCGATAAAATAAATAAATAAATGTCAAAGAAGTGCTGACTTAATTAATGAAGAAGGCACTCCCTGGGGTTCAGAATGCCTTAGTGCAAAAAAGAAGTCTCATCTGAAAAGGTTTCTACAATGCTCTAAACATTCTGATTCACAGTCTACAGCTGAAGTTTTCCCTTTGCAGGAGCAACAGCATAGAAGACAACAGTCTGGAGGAGAAACACATGCCAATTACTGATGTGTTCTTCCCCAGAAATGTCTACAGCTCCTGATTTGCTTGGCTAAACATTCCAGAGAAACACTCAGCTGAGTAAAATATTACTCTAGGAGGAAAAAGTGAATGCTGTCAAAAGATGGCTGACATCCTCCAGTTCACTCCTATGGTTATACTCAAGATGTAGTTAAGTTAAATGAAGCCATAGGGTGGGTAGGGGTCAGTGTGTGTGTGTGTGTGTGTGTGTGTGTGTGTGTGTGTGTGTGTGTGTGTGTGTGTGTGTGTGTGTGTTTGTGCGTGTGTGTGTGTGTGTGTGTGTGTGTGTGTGTGTGTGCATGTCTGTAGGGGTATGAATGTTTCTGTGTGTATGTGTGTTGGGTATGTCTGTGTGTGTTCATGGGAGCCTGAATATGTGAAAGTGTGCATTTAGTGGACTGCCTTTTTTAAAGTGATGCATCGGCTGCTAGGTAGAACATGAGCATAATCACATCTGGCTGTGCAGTATTCAATCCAGACACATGGTAATGAGCTGCTAATGAGGTCTTTCTCATTGCAGCTATACAATGTCTGTGAAACAGAATTTCTCTCCATCACACTAATTGACCAATCATTTTAGGCAATTATCTCAGATGGAGATAAATTCCATGAATCCCAGGGATTAAGGAAAATGGTAAAAGAAATCGGTCCAGTAGCAATAAAATAGAGGATTATGATCAGATGTCTGATTATAACTGACTTACTACTTTTTTGAGATATGGATGCCAAGAAATTCACCTTGAGAGTAAAGCCTGACAGATGAATTCTGACATCCATATTGAGAACACATGCTAAAGCTTACAATCAGTGAGATCTGATCATAATTATTTGTACAGCATAAAGCTTCATGTGCTACATGTACTGCCAGGTAAAGAAAAAAGTGTTGAATGATGAAATGTTTTAATGGCTTTCAAAGTCTTTGAAAGCTGATAAAACATTTTAGTAGTGTCAGACAACAGGCAGAACCAAAGTGTCCCTCTGAAGAACAAACTGCTTTAGAAGCTGCTAGGCACTTCATTCTGACACGTTTTTGTTTATACGTGTGGCAGAGTGAAGCACTAACAATTTAAAATCTATTTTACCTTCTACCACTAATCTTTGTGGGCCAACACCTTCCCTTGTTCTTTCCTAGCATGAAATCCCAATCTTAGTAGTGCTTAAGGGCTGCTTAAAAAAATGTAGGTACATTTCTGATGCCAAAAAAGTGCATGACAACCTTGTTTTTTTTTTCAATATTGGAACAAAATTGTGTCCTTCTATGCACTGTATAGCAGCTAATTACAATCCTGGTCAGGAAGACAGGGATGGAAATGAGCAAAAGCCGTAAAAAGAGTCTTATAAAACATACAAATCCATAATTCCTGTGAATGCTTATGAGACTAACAGAATGTTGTACAGGAGGTCATAAAGAATTTGTTAGAGACTTGTAAAACCTTGCTTCTTGAAGGATTGCTAATTGCATTAAGAGGAACAATTTATCAACTACAGTGGCATGAATCTTCTGGCAAGTACCACTACAGTGGTCTTGCTGAATATTGCTGTATTCACATGCTGCAGTCTCAGGCTACAACTAATAAAACTTAACCATGTGCTGTGCCCCAGAGCTGTACACTATGACTACAATACTAACCACGATTATTCAAAGACAAGCTGTACCATGTTATTTCACACAGAGCAAAGAAGACTGAACACTGTAGATTTATAGTGTGCATCTATTGCTGTCTATAGCAGCAGATGGTTTGTTAATATCATAATACCACAGTGTGAGTTTGTGCACATGTGTGAATATATACATATCAACGGCACTTAATTTGGAGGTATGTACCTATTTTCAGGCTTGTTTTTACCCCTTCACATAATGTACTTAGTAACTGTGGGGATGGTGCTGCGGTAGCGCTGTCGCCTCACAGTAAGACGTTGTCCCATTTGATTCGCAGCCAGAGCATCTTCTGTCTGGAGACATGCGTGAATGGGCATACCTTCATTGAAGGTTGTGTCAGGGCTGCCAACTCGGCACATAAAAATCTACTGCCAATCATTAGCGGACCAGAGTTCTGCTGTGGCGACCCCTAACCGGGTAAAGCCGAAAGACACAACAACATAATGTACTTAGTTCTGGAGGATGTTTTTACATTTAAATGTGCATTTTTGAGTAGTATCCACATAGACTTGGGAAGAGTTATGTGATATCAGTTATTTAAATACTACACTAATTAGATGTTCAGATTTTTGGCTGGATGTATCTGCTTTTAGGAGCTTTTGTACCTAATTTTAGTCTCTGCAGGTTGAGATGTATGCTGTGCATGTTTTCACATGTGTGTGTGTGTGTGTGTGTGTGTGTGTGTGTGTGTGTGTGTGTGTGTGTGTGTGTGTGCATGCCCATTCTGATGTCTGGGTGAATGAAGATATGTGCTGGAATATGTGTAAGTGTGTGTGTGTGTGTGTGTGTGTGTGTGTGTGTGTGTGTGTGTGTGTGTGTGTGTGTGTGTGTGTAAACATGCATGCATATGTATGTATATATGTATGTCTGCAGGTGCCTGTATAATGCTGTTGCATTGACAGGTAGATAGCTGATTATATAGTGGTAGAATATATGGTCAGATGCATAACTGCTGGATATAAATAAATGACTTGAATATATATGAGTAATTTTACCTGCAGTTCCCAAATTATGCTTGCATTTCCTTTAAACTAAACTATGAATTGATTTGCTCCAAATTCTGCCTTTCCCTATTCTTTGTATATCCAACTCTGGCTACACTGTACAAGTCTGTGAATGAGGATTTATATTCACTTTCCTGGAAGCAATAGTGTAGCATGTGGAACAAATCTGTAAGATGATGATTATAAGCTCTAGTGAGATTTGTTCATCATTGTTAAGCCATATTTTTAAATGATGGGGTTGGCTCCTGTACAGTGTTTTTGGTGTGGGTGAGGTTACGATCCTCATATTATGACAGGGTACACCCCATACTGGATAGTTTGAACATTTTACAGATACTTTTGCTCCTCAGTAATTAGTATAAAATAATTCTTATGTCCTTCTTATGACATCTTGATTTTGATCAATAGATCAGGATATGTGGGTTTTATGATTCAGGAGACCAAGCTTAATTTTTTTTGTGATGCTTGTATGATGCCATCCAAGCACTCTATAAAATATTACTGTGATACAAATGCAATTGTAGTGACATTATTGATGGAACTGCATAACTGGTGATTCTTGTGAAATAATACTAATAACAAAACTAAATTATAGGTTTTCCAGTGTGGGGAACTACTCATATGCATCTAACTCTTTTCCACTAATTACACAAAAAAGTAGTTTCCAGGTACTGCAACAACATTGGTTTCAAGTGGGAGCTTGACCCATTTCATCCTCTGGCCTGAGCAGCATTTTTGCTTTTTGATTATATGGAGCCTGCATTACTTATCTACCAGATTAAGGGATTTGTTATTTAACAGTTAACATGTATTAGCAAATTGTACTAGATATACAACTACTTAGGGTTTGTTATAAACAATTAAACTTATTTCCTTTTTTCTGCTCTCCAGAAAAGTTAGTTATTTTATATAATTTTAATGACTGAAGTATAATTTTGGTTCTCTATAATGTTCGATGTAAGGTATAAATATATGTAATCTATGGGCAACATATCCTCATTTTTATATGACAGTCTGTTTTGCTGTCTGACCAACTTTTATGCTACAAAAACAGTTCTGGTAACGTTTGCAGCAGTCTGTTTAATATTGAAAACATCTTCGTTAAATAGTTAATAAGTTTAATTAATGTCCATCAATTACTCTATTTATAAGTCATTGTTTTGCATGAGCATTCCATTTTTGTTCTGGTTAAGTGAGCAATATTTAAAATATGAATAATTATAGGTGAATGATATATCTTTATTAGTAATTTGTACACCTGCAAATCATGAGAAGAGAGGTCAGAGATCTTTGTGTGGGGAGAAGGATGATGGGTGAAATTATTGCAGGTGTACAGCAGGCAGAGACCTGGAGGAGGATTTGAGAAGAAATATTAGGACAGCAAAGGCAAGAAAGTAAAAATTGATTCTCAGAGCCCGGCTCTGAGGAGAGGAACCAGATTTCAAGAGATAGGCTGGAACCCACTATAAGTTCTCATCATAAGTGAAATTTGGACAAAGTAAGAAGTTGAAGGGTAGAGAAGTGAAAGTAGATAAATTCTGTGTTCAGGGGCTTGTGGAGCTAGAAGTTTTGAAGGATTTGAGGAAGGGGTTTAGTTAAATGATCTTATTTAAAATTACCTTTTTCTGTTAGGTACTTAGATGAGATGGTAAGCAGCTGGAAAGATGATTGGGTTTGCAGGAGAGACTGTTATTTAAAAAAGAAAAGATTGCTAGGAAAGGAAATACTGTATTATGACAAATTAATATTTAACAAGAATGGCTGGAGAATGAGTAAGCACCAGAAAAGGCAGAGATATAGTGGTGAGTGGAAACAAGTTGATGTAAATAAGGACAGAGCAAATTATGCCAGCTGGGGAGGGTGGGTTATAAGGAATTTTCACTTATTGCCATCCACAACCTCACAACTGCATTGGATGAGTAGCAAAAATACAATGCACCCATGCCAAGGAGGCTCAGGGGAAAATAATTAATTCCTTTAGAAGGACTATTTAAGAACTTCAGGAGAAAGCTCTGCTAGGGGGCACCTGGAGACAAGAAAGGGTTGGAGATAGAGGGATGAGATATAGAGGGAATGAGAGGATGTGGGGGGATTTGGAAGGTGGAGGATATAAACTATTGTTTCTGGATGGGAGGGGGTAGATCTGCTCTTCTTAAAGAAACTAAATCATCAAGAAAGTGTTGTGTAATCTGAAATACAAAGTATTTAGGATAAAGATGCAGACTGTTATGGAGCTGAGTAGAAAGTGGAAAGGAAGTTAAGAATAAGCCCTTGGATTACAGTATACTCATAGTTAGAGTGAGGGGATAGGAAGATACGTGTTGTTCAGTTGAATGATGAGGACGGGGCATTGTAGTAAGGTCATTCTAATCACAAACTAGGACTGCTGGAGTTCTACATTTCATCATCATCTAAGTGAGATGAGGATAGGATGGAGCAGGATAGGGTACTATTTTGGGGGATTTCCAAGAGGAAGTTAATGTAATCAGGGGCAGGGTGTTTAGAAGAGTGGTATTTGACAGATATTCATCAGGTACTGAGGAAGGTAATGGAAAAAAAGTAAGTAGGTATGTGGAGAATAAACGGGTTACACTTTTGAGTGGAATATTGAGCTAATTGAATTGATTTTGGATGGGCAAAATAGGAACTGACTACTAGATAAAGTAATAGTAGGAGGACTACATCTTTCATATTGGGCATTTGTGAATTATGGCAGATGCCTGATGTAAAAGAGTAAATATGGTGGTAGAATTCAGGGCATTAGTAGGGAAAGAGGATGTAATGTGGTTGCAAGGAATGGATGAGAATTAAACATAGTTAAGCATAGTAGTAAGAGTCAAAATGTATGGTATTGTGGAAACAGGTAAAAAGAATTCAGAGAATTAGGATAGTGGGTAAAAGGGAGTGGCAAATGAAGAAAACTGAGAAGTATACTTGTTGTGATAAAGAATTGGAAAGAATACACCTATGGAGAGGTGTGACTAAGAGGCGGGAAGATGAGGATTTTGTAGGAAGGTAGATATAAAAAAACAAACAAAGACAATAGTCACTGTTCAGGTAGAGGTGGAAAGTGAACAATGGGGGGAAGGCTAGATGATGTGTGAAGTGAGACATAGTTGTGGTGATAATGACTTGAAAGTTAAAAGAACAGAAAGAAGGTCAAGGAGAACACGCAGCTGCAGGTGGCATGGGATCAGCTAGTGGATAAGTGTAAGGGGAAGCAAATGGTGGTAGTGGGTCACAGATTTCAGGCAGTATGGGGTGACCATCTTTACAGGATACTAAAGTTTTAGTGAGGACCAAAGCTTGGGGGTGCACTGTTAGAGGAACATAAGACAGAAAAAGTGAAAGTAGGCTTGCGAGAAACATAATATAACGAGAACACAGCAAGCATGGTGTGGATATGGTATGAGTGTGAGGGGGCAGTGGGCATAGCAGTGATGAGGGAGAAAGAAGGGGTGCCCAGACCTAAAAATTATAGAGGGGTGAACTCTCATAGGTAGGACTTATAGAAACTACTTGAATTGCTTAGACTGAGAGTGCCAAGACCCAGAAAGTAGACACTGAATGACCAAAAATAGACTTTCATATTCTAAGTCTGAAATTGCCATTACTCAGAATATTCCTTTTTCTACTAGATATGGTGATCTGATAGTTGGTGTATATTAGTTTGGGGGTGGGTAAGGCGGGGCTTACACTGTTCATCAAAGTGTGCAAGGAGGTTTACACCTCTGCAAAAAATACGTTTAAAGGAGAAAATCAGTGCTCAATATTCCCTCTTCTGCATTTTCAGTCTTTCTTATTGCATTTCAAGACTCGGTATTACAAGTCCTTACATGTCAAAAGGGAGCCAGGTAATACAGCAAGAAGGATTATTCCAGAGACAGGAGAATATTATGGAATGGACAAGAATATCAATCTTGGCCTGATTAACATATAAAGGTGTGAAGGGCTGGCTGAAAGAAAAGGATGATGTGAAGGATGTATAAATAAATAAATGGATGCAAGCAGATGGAAGAAATGGATAGGGAGGTAAGGTTAATGGCTGCATGGAGAAAAGACTGTAAATAGTAACTGGATTCCAGGTTAGGGCTGTATGTGATAGTTTGTGTGTGTGTGTGTGTGTGTGTGTGTGTGTGTGTGTGTGTGTGTGTGTGTGTGTGTGTGTGTGTGTGTGTGTGTGCGCATGTGTAGATATGTGAATGCATTTGTTCATGTTGGGGGGGGGGGGGTGTTCATACCTCCACACTCCCTAGACTAATGAGCAAATCCTGTAATATTGGGAGAAGAAGGTCAATATGCAGAGAACTGACAACAGCAGAGCCAGTGACCCACCAGATGACTTGGATCAGTGGTACTAGATAGTAGATAGACTAGTGATGCACATGTGTGCAGCAAGAGGCAAGGGATCTGACTATGAGGTGCTTATGTCAGGAGTATAATAGACTGCAGAAAAAAGTGGACTGATGTCAGAAAAGATGTGAATGAAACAGTTTCCTTGAGTGTGATGTTCCTTTATACTGGAAGAAAAATGTGAGTGGTATTCTTTTATACTGGAAGAAATAAACATGACATAAGAAATGTCATCTTAGGGAGTGTATAGGGGTGTTATTATTTACAGAATTGGTGAAAATCCTTCTTAAAAGCCATTGCAAATCCTCCATCCTAGTAAACAATTTTAGGATCATACCTCTCAACTGTCCTGATTTTGCAAAACATCCTGGTTTTTGTTTCATGATTTTGTTTGGTCCCCTGAAATTTTTTTGATTTTCTAGTTTGTTGTTGAGGACTAAAATCATTCAGTAATGCAAGACATTAAAATTTCATACTTAATGTAAAGAAAATGCATGTGGATGCAAAAGCTGTTGTACTATTAACCTTTTAATTGACTTAGAAAAATATTTTAAAAATGTTAATGATTTTGGACCCTTGTTCCCCCATTGTTTTCGATTTTGTCCAGAATTCTTGATGAAACAAGATGAGAGAGATTATTAGCAGGGGACAGCGTTAAGAAATTATTGTAGATTCAAAGGAGGATTACTGATTGGAATGCTGGTCTCAGGTACTGTGAGTGGGACAGGTAGATGGGGAGATGTAACAGGTGAAATCTGGCAGTTTTTACAATTATGAGGAAGAGGGGGAGTAATAGACAAGAAGGTGACTTAGCATGACAATGCAAAAAAAGAAACATCCCGGAGGGAGGGTTTAAGGCATTATAATCAACCAAGATGACAGAAAATAGAAAAGGGTGAATGGGAAATGCACTAGGCATTATAATCAACCACGATGACAGAAAATAGAAAAGGGTGAATGGGAAATGCAGCATACCTAGAAGGAAGAAAGGGTAAGAGAAAAGGCAGTAGGAATTAGATCAAACAGGTGAATGGAGGAAATGGGTATAGACGTGCAGCTTTAGGTGCAAGACAAAGAATGTGGCGGGTGTAGGACTATTTCAGTTAGGTGACATCTAACACTGGTAGGAGCTTGCTGAAAAAGAGCATCTATCCTTCTGCTGTCAGAGAAGAAGATGATGGGAAGTGTTTTTAGAATCTTTTTAAACTATTTACATTTGTTTGTCATTAGGTCTGGCATGCACAATATGCATGATGAATAGTCTGAGAGGGGAGGTAGGTGCTACATAGGGTTCATTTTAGGACTATAATTGTATTTATTTCATACATGTTAAAGTACTGTAATGTCTAGTTAATGGTATTAGAATAATACAGTCTACTGCTGTCCGTGATTGACCTCTGTGGACAGTGTGAGAAAACGTGGCTATGAAAGCTTGTAAAATGTTTCATAAAAGATTTTAGGAAAAAGTAAATTCTTAAAGTTCTCAACACTGCTTAAAACTGTACTCAGATATGATCAAATATGATCAAATACTGTACTTCTGACCTTGATTCAATAGTAAACTAAGAAACATAAAAATCATACAGTGCTGTACTTTCAGTCAACACAGCAAAGTTACTGAATGCAGACTAAAGGGGATTTCAGGCATATATGGTTTAAGTCCCTGGGAACAAAAAGCAAATGTGTCATTTGGCAATATGTGAAAAAATAAGAAGTGGTTGAAAAGGTGACAGTAGATCTAAGGTCATAGCACACAAAAAAGTAAAAAAGAAATAAAAGAAATACATTATTTTTTTTTGAAAGATGAACTACAGAAAATATTGGTATCATAATCTTAGGCTGGTGGTGTTGGCAACCTAGAACTGACTATCTCTTTGGCAAGCAGGTGGGCTAACCAAGGGTAGGCTTGAGCACTTAATGGCCATCTTATCTACATGGGGGGGGTGGGATTTTCATTATACCATCCTCTAGTGAAGCCTGTGATGTGGAATAGTGCCATATGTGCATGTCTGCATAGGAAGGGTCAGTCAAAAATGCTAGCATGTCATAAATGAAAGCATGCGAGCAGGTGTATATATATATATATATATATATATATATATATATATATATATATATATATATATATATTACATTACTGCATCCCCCAACTCTTGATGAATTAGTAGTATGGCATACAATCCCTGGTATCAGAGCACATGATGCTACGGAATGCCTTGAACTCCTCTCCATTCCTTTAAGGATGGTACACCTGTTCTCTGACAGGTGTGATCTCAGACCAGGATACAGAGAGACAGGTAACTCAGTCAGTCTAAGTAGCATAGGTCATGGCTAGAACCCCCTGACCTACTGATACTCATCTGACCCATTATATATACTTAAAATGCAGTATTTACACAACTCTTATGGTCTCTGGCATTTAAACTCCAATCTCCTCTAACATTTAAACATTCTCCTAGATCTTCATGATATCTTACCTTCTCTCATAGCAGGCTTTTGCTCTTTTACCTTATCACACATCTGCAGCCTCTTCTGCTCCTATAGTCAGATGTGTAGCTAGCTACTTTAGTAATGGATGTCAGCCCCTGATCTGGTGCCTCCTTCAACGTTAAGATGAGGATCCAAAAAGATCCTCACCTTGGACACTTGATGAGCAAAACAGGTCCTCTACTCCACAAAGTGCTTCAGTTTTGGAGTCCGGGGGGGGGGGGGGGGGTGGTAATATTTTATTTTCTGCTTTTAAACTGTAGCATCTGTTACAGCTCGCAAACAGAGCTCTAAAGCATTTCAGCTATGAAAAGACTGTACTTTCTTAAGCAAATTAAAAAAAACACTCTTTTTCCATGTAAATTGCAGAACACTGCTTGCTATGTTTGTAGCAAGCAGCTAGTACAGCTTATCCCACAAACAGAGCTCTAAAGCCCTTCAGTTTAAACTGTAAATGTAGTATTTACATTTACATGCTGGTATAGCACTGAAAAATGACATCTGCTAATCATACCCCCTAGCACTTTGCACCTTGCACCTGTGGAAGCTGCTCCCTTTGCCCCTCCCTAGCTGTGCTACTAATTACAGCTGTACTTATTCCTTGTATCACCACACTTTCCCTATCCTTAGCTTACCCATCAGATCACTTCAGCTGATTTTCTGCACTATTAACCTTTCCTTCCCTTAACAATCTACAACTTCTCTGACTTTATATAAATGCTGTTCTCTTCCTTTAACACTGGACAAGATCCCTTACTTATCTAATAGCAAATGTTCGGATATGGCCTAGATAACTGTACTTTTAATATTTATCTTAAATAATGAGTGTAAGGTTTATTTTAATGCACAAATCTATTGGGATACCCAGTACAATTTATTTAACAACCTACTTAGAATATCTTGATTCAATGTACAGATTCTGTGGGGAATTCATAAATGCTATGTCACAGTAAACTTTTTGAATTTAGAAACAGCTCTAACACAGTGTGGCATGAAGCTGTTATAGGAAGATGTCTGACACCATGTAGGGCCAGTTCCATGACTGTGCTCCATGCTGATGAGGCAGTCTGGAGAAATGCATATGCTAGGTGGTCACTTGCTCTCTCTTTCTCTCTATCTTTCTGTCATTCTCCTTCTCTCTCTCTCTCTCTCTCTCTCAGTACTGCCTTCAAGAAGGCATCTACATGCCAAGTGATTCAGGAAGTCACTCTGAGTGTAGATCAGTATGTCTGGTGCTAATGTATTGCTGTGTTATCTACCAGAACCAGGAGTATTACAGGGATTGTGGAGGGGGGAAAGGAGACACTGGACACCATGGATATCACATTTGTGTTGTAATTGCACTTAAACTGGAACAGGCATGGGTGTGGATGGGACCACTGGTCTCTAAGAATACTACACCTATGCCACACAGACACTTAAACCAGTATGGGTATCAAGGGTGGGGGGACCGCTACACACCCGAGACATGACTTGCAACATGGGCTGGCTGACAACTTGGTGGCAGGTACAGTGACTGTGTTTTGTGTGTGTGTGTGTGTGTGTGTGTGTGTGTGTGTGTGTGTGTGTGTGTGTTTCTCAATGTTTATGTGTCTGAGTGTTTGTGTGGGGGGGATGTCTATACCCACAAGTGTGCCCACAGCAGTTAATCATAGTAATGTGCAGATCAACAATGATCTGCACATCTTGATAGTTAACTGTAATTCAGAGACATGCAAATTAGTTGACAATGAGGTCTCTGCTCATCACTGCTAACATGTCTCTGAAATACCAAATCATGGGAGTAGGGCCTTTCTAATAAGAGCCACATTTCTCACGTTAGACCTTTTCATGAATCTCTGTGTCTGTCATGTTTTCAAAATTCAATGTAATGTGTCCATCTTGTCTTTAAGTGCAGTTTTGTACTGCATTGATTTAATATGAGTGTATGTACTGCCATTTTGGCCTTGGGCAATCCTGAAAAAGACCCTTGGACCAGTGTAGTTGCATAGCTAACAAATGTAAAACATAAATGTATAAACAGAAGAAGTGGTTTTGGCACCTAAGGGTCAAAAAGGTGTAACAATTATATCTTTAATTTGTTCTTTCCTCCACTTGTGACTCATCATTGATTTTCTATTAATGATCAGAAAGGGAAAATTGTTTTATGCAGGGCTGAGAGGAAGACTACATATGATACAGTTTTGTTAAAACCAAGAGGTGCGAGCAATGAAATGCAGAAAAGAGTTTAGTAACCTTAAAAAGAGTATCTTCTTTTTCTTACTCTCTCAACAAGTCCAGAATGCAGTCAGGTGTGAAACGTGAAGGGCAGTAATTGTGAGAAGATAAAGAAAAGTGATACAAATTAAAAATGGTTACTAGCTTGGAGGTTTAACCTTAGGCAAAGAGGAACACAGGGTGCCAGGTACCTGAAACAGCTACTTAATCTTTCATGTCTGTATGGATACACACACACGCACACACACACACACACACACACACACACACACACACACACACACACACACACACACACACACACACACACACACACACACAAATAAATAAATGTCTTCTTCTTTTTATCACCACTGCTTGTCAGCCTTCAGCCATTAGCCCCACTGTGAAGCAAAACCATTGAAAGAAGCCACCCCTGTGAGATGTTCCCCAGTCAAAAGATCTTGTCAGCTAGACAGCCATCAGGATATTGATTATATGGACTTAACCCATCCCTTTGGTGGTTATATGGACACTTACCAATGCACAGTTATGTAATGCCTTCCCCTGAGGGAATGCTCATTCGCCAATATGCCAATGAAGGTCACAATGTTTATGAATTGACAGAGACCAAGTGCACCTCCCAAATATTGCAGTCTACAAAACACATTTTCTTTGAAAGTAGTCTGCTGTGCAATCAACCAGAGCAGCACTCTCCCCTCAGGTGTTTGCTGTGCAGTCAGTCAGGTCATGACTCTCCCCTCAGGTGTCTGCTGTGCAGAGAGTCAGGGCACCACTCTCCCCTCAGGTGTGTGCTGTGCAGTCAGTCAAGGTGCCACTCTGTCATCAGGTTAAGTGAGAATGTGTCAGGTGCTTAATGCTGTTCTCCTACATTTATCAAAGTCACCTGAGTTACTAGACATTCTTGGGTCCTCTGTGTTCTTTACACCATAGACAGGGTTGTATCCTTCTACATCATAAAACTGTGGGACAATAATGTTTATCTGAGGTACATCATACGTGTTGTCTGCTATTAATATTTCACCCATACCATCAAAAGTTATGTACTCTCTACCTGTTTTATTGCCATGTGTTTATGTGTGATGTACCCACATCTTCAGTCACCCTAATAAAGTCCAAAACTTCTAAGAATGACACTACGTGAAAAAGGAATTTCATACACTACACACACACACACACACACACACACACACAGACGCATGCACACCAATCTGAAATCAAATATAAAAAAAGAAAGTAAAAGAATTACATGTGAACCACATTCTTGATCTGTAGGAAAGTAATAGTGCATAAAGTCATCAACAGCAAAAAGTAAAAGGCTTAAAACATTCAACATTCACTCATATCTCACATCACTGCACTGTCTTACATATAAGTAAAATAATGAAACAGCAGTGGTACAACTCAGCCTCATGCATGTGCATTATAAAAACAGACATGCAACCCTCTCAAAAGCAACACTGTCCAGCTAAGTCTAAACTTTAAAAATTAAAACTAATATAATTACTACACAAGATTTTAAAGTAAACATGAAAACGTTAAGAACAAATAACCACAACTAGCTACTTAGAAAGTGACTTTACAAGCAACTCTAACTGAAACTAACAAAGTAGCTTTAAAATACATTAAATAACAATACTAAGCCTTTTTAAAATAATGTACTAACCTAACCCTATTTACATTAAACAACAGCTAAACTTGCTAAAACTCTAAATATTATTTTAAAAGGTATCTCAGAACAGTAGCAATAATTTTAAAAAAAGATTAAGAAAATACGTCAGAGCAGTACTTGGTAGGGTTGGCAACTGGCATAGCGGTGAAGATATTTATGTCACAGACAGAAGGTACAGGCTTTGATTCTTACCTTTGAGAGAAATTGGCTAGGCTTATAATAGCACACAAGGCTGGCTAGCCTAGTACTTTCCTATGAACCTAAGTAGCACACCACCAACCAATAGCATCATTCATAAAAAAGCTCTGGATGCTATGTAAAGCCCTGTTTAACAGTGAACTTATGCACTTACTGCATTTCATGAAAATGAAAACTGTAATTTAAACTAGAAAAAGAAGTAAATGAAAAACAAGGAAATGGATAAATGGAACATGGTGGAGTCTGATCTGTGTGATGTACAAAATATTTTTTGCAGTGCATTTAGGAAACTTGACTTCGCCACTCAGTGTGGAATTTATTTACAAAATCATTTATGTCATAGCTTTGCCACACAACAAGATACTCATTTTCAAAATCTACAGTACTTCTCCATGCCAGAATGGCAGACACTAATCTTATACTTGTAGAAATGTCTTCAGTTGTAGACCGAAGATCAGGATTGTAAGTGTAAGTTATGGGCATCTGCTAAGGAGAGAGAGTAAGATCATATGAAATAATATGTTTATTTTTATATATATTTATTTATTTATTGTAAGAATAAAGGATGGTCCTACCACATCTCTTTGCATTTCATTGGGGATCAACCTCCTCAAACATGTGATCTCTATGTTAAGTATGACAATGTCATAGTTGTCTTTGATTCAATTTCATCTATTATGCAAGTCAGTAATATCAAATCAAATTAAAGTCACTTCTACCGTACAGAGACTTATGAGGTATGTGTCAGTTTTATCGACTATTGCTTTACTGTTCACAGGTACGTTGTTAGGATTATGTGATTTTATTATGCTTTATTTAATAACCTAGTACCATTACTCTATTATGTTGCAGAAGGGATTATGTTTATAGGCTTTGAACTTCGATCCTATGCTCATTTGCATGACTAAGTTTTTAAAGATTTTCATCTGTGTAATGGAGGTTTGACTGGAAAGTTAATGAGAACCTCAGAATATTTTTATAGGATTTGTTACATGTTCAGCTGAGGTGTTTACTTGCCAAAAGTTTAGCCACCATTTGCCTGACATATATCAAGAACTGTATCAAAAAGCAGAATAGTTTCAGTGTGCATTTCATAAGCCTTGCATTGTTTGAGGTATCTCTCATCTGTGAGATCTTTAAAAGTAAGTTCTTGTAGAGCTTTTTATTGCAACCAGTTTCTAAAATGGAATGTAAGAAAATTAGGGCATCACTTTTTTACTGCTACTCATGATACTGTGATTAACAGAAGAGATAAGATGAAACTTTAATAAAGAAGTCTTACACTTATTTTAAAGGAAGTTGACAGTTTAATTTATTTTCAAAGCTGAGAGGCTGTCACCATACTATAATTTCCCAAACTTGTCCTTGGATTTTGAGGGAAGGCTGATGGAACACAGCTTAGACGTGAATGACATGATGATAAGAAAGATACTGGATATTTTGTGAATTAGGAGACAAGGAGGAAAGACAGCATATCAAAGTTCCTTGTCCTGGGATCCATGGTCTACTACTCAGGGAAAAACAGACTAAAAATGTTGGAACAACTGTAGTAAGGCAAAGTCTTCTGAAGATGGTAAGGGATGTCATTAGAATCAGTAACAGACAGGGTCATGACAATCAAACTCCAGTGAAAATATACAGTGATCTTTGTGATCTCAGCCATGCTCCATGGAAGAAAAATGATGACTAAGAAAAGAAAACATTCAGGCAGCAGCTGCCTGGACTTCCTCAATAAAGTGGGACAAAATGAGTTTGTCTTGATAATGCGAGAGCTGATTATTCATAAAGGGACAGTCCGAACACAATACAAGAAATGTCTGGAATCACATGGTTGGGACAACAGGAATAATGAGAGAAAGGCCATTCTAGACTTGTGTTTGGCAAATGGCTTAATAGTGGCCAACACTTGGTTTGCCAAGAGAAATGGCTGCAAGATCACATACAAAAGCGATCAGCATTCAACTCAGATAGATTTTCTCCTAGTATGGAAAGGGCATTAGGGTCAAGTCAGAGACTTCAAAGTAAGTTCTAATTGTAGTTTATTGGCCATTTGGGAAGCTTTTCCATCCATTTCAACTTTCTGGTTTAAAAGCCCACATTCACACTGGTTTGCGCTTGTTTAAGCTTTGCAGATCCAGTTTTGGCATCCTACAGACTGTAAGAACTTCAGGAAGGAGAAAGAGATACTCTAAGTGCCTCCATTTTGATTTTTTCCTAATTTACTGCTTTCTGCACTTGTTTTTAGTCTTTTTTTAATTTAATTGCATTTATTTAGACTGTATTTGCTTTAATATTGCTACACACTCAGGTGTGCTAGCTTGCACTGCATTTGAATAATTTTTACTGCTGTTTTAGCTGGTTTTCTGTAAAAAAACAAAAACAAAAACATTTCTAAGCTTGTTTCCCACCTAGTCTAGTCCAGATACAGATTTGCTGTATACAGGACTGTTTTGTAAGCTTCTGAGCCCCCCAAGCCTTTCGGTGTTGGAGGGAAACCTTCTAGCTTATCAGTGGGAGTGCTAAGCACTAGATAGCCTGTCTACCACAAGAGGAGTGGTTTCTGGCCCAGAAATTGTAGTTTATTGGCCTTTTGGGCAGTTTTTCCATCCCTTTCAACTTTCTGGTTTAAAAGCCGATGTTTGTGTGGGTTTGTGCTTGTTTAAGCTCCTCACAGCAGCGCCAAGCTGAGGTAAACTATTACTGGGGACAGAAAGTGTGCTCTTCAGTTTTTCTCTTACATCTTACTAGTTCTTTATCTCTCTCTTGCACTTCAAATAACTTAATTGCTTTTCACTTCAACAGGATTTTGTAGCAATTATTATAACACACCTAAGTGCCATCAGCACTAGTCATTCTTCATGGAAATAGCTCCAGTACTTAGTTATGACCACCCTCCTGGCATGATTAATGGGCAGTTTCCTGTGCTTTCTCCTGTTAACCTGGTGCACTTGGTTATTCTGAGGCAGTGTAGCAACTGCATCATGTACACAGACAACTCTCACCTCTTACCTCCCAACACTCAGACTTGTGAGAAATGCACTTATATCACCAAACTGGAAGCTATGCACTCTCCAGCCAAGACCGGACTAGCTGGTCAAGAGGAGAAGGTCAACACCTGCACCACACCACATGGAACACATAACCCTCCAGAACACCAACTATCACAGCTCTCACATAAAATCACAAACCACACACCCACCTTCACGGAGGCTCTCAAATGAAATTTACCCAAACAGCAGAGACCTCCAAGACAGAAACACACCCAACCAGCATAACACAGCTCAAACCACAGGACACATAGCTCACCTCCACAGTGTGCCCTTCAACCTAAGCCCCTAAGTCTAAACACCTTTCCCAATACACTAGTCATAGGTGACTCAACATGAAGCACTCAGATGTCCCACTCACTAGGTTGAATAAGGAGAAGGTAACAGTCAGCTGTCTATCAGGTGCCAGAATCTGACACATAACACACTCACTCAGGTCATGCCACAACAATTACAAGTATGACTCTGTCATTGTCCATTTGGGTGTAAATGACCTGAGACACATCTCCCTGGACTACATGAAAAAAGACATGGTGGAGCTCTCAGAATATGTGGCCCAGGCAGGTATAAGCCTAGCCCTGAGCAGTATCCTATCATCACCCAGAATAATACCGCATACAAGCAAAAAATGATTGACTTTAACAATTGGCTAAGTTTCTGGTGTCATTCTAAGGGGATCCAGCTTCTGTCTGCTTGGAATGACATGATTGACAGACCTTGATGCTTTGCCAGAGATGGCAGGCATCTGTCAACCCTGGGTTGCGGCTACTGGCTAAGGCTCTTGCCACCCCTATAATGCCTTTTTTAGGCAGTGTTCCAAAGACCAAATTACCACCGTAACAGCTATAAATAAATGTAATCTGAGGGTTATGCTGCTCAATGCTAGAAATCTAAATCTCAAGATGCACTCCTTCAAAGCACTTCTCAAAATGGAGAACATCGACATTTGTGCTGTAATGGAGACCTGGTTTAAAGCAGCAGAAATCACCCCTGCACTAGCAGGCTATAACTCATTCCACACCTTTTGGCCCTGAAACATGGACCGAAGGTCTAAAGGTGGTGGTGTCTCCATATTCATAAAGGATATGCACACCTCCAGACTACTAGCCCAGCATAATGCATCTGAGATACTTTAGGTACAACTAACATTGGGTAAGATGGCGATCCAGGTCATAGCCTTCTATAGATCCCAAACCATGTCCCTAGACTCTCACTCCATGTTCCTAAGCACCCTGGAATCTATCAAGGTCCAACCCAACACTCTCATACGAGGAGACTTCAACTACTCCTCCATCAACAGGGAAAACTACTCGACCACCAATACACTGGCCCAACACTTCCTGGAATTCATCAATTCCAATGCTCTGGGCCAGCTCATTCTGTCCCCTACTAGTGGAAGCAACATCCTTGACCTGGTTATTACTAACTTGGGCGACCGTTGCTCTACACCAATAATCAATCCCTCCCTGGTCAGATCCGACCATAATCACCATGGAAATCCACATCTCACCCACACCTCCTGCAAAGGTAACCACCTTGAAAAACTTCTCCAAAGCTGACTTTGGGCTCCTAAAAACAAAGGTGGCTAACTGCACGGCACCCATGACAATGGAAAATAGATGTATGACTGCCAAATCATGCACCAATGCACTGTAAGAACATGTACATAAATGCATGGAACTAGCCATACCCAACAAAACAAAGATGCTTTCCTCCAAAAAAGGAAGACAATCTAGTGGTCCCTTGCCATTAATAAACTCTGCAACAGAAGGAAGAAACTGTCATAGAAAAAGGTGAAGTCCCAAGACTGGAAAAACTCCTTTATTAGCCTCAGCAAAAAGTTGAGATCTATCATCAAATCCTCCAAAGCCAGCTATGAAGGCAGAATTATGGCAGACACTAAAAACAGTCACAAAACCTTCTATAGGTATATCAGGAACCTCCATGGCAATACCTAGATTTGCTCTGAGTTACTGCACAATGGTACCGCCTATACTGAGCCAACAGATATTGCCAACATACTGGCTGACAGATTCAGTGCCAACTTTACCCCTCCCCCCCAAAGGACCAATCAAAATACCAGAGGAATGCCAGGCACCCAACATTACTGCAGCACAGGTTAAAGCTGCATTACCCAAGACCAAGAATGCAGCTTCCATGGGACCCGATAATATCCCTGGCTGTGTTCTACATGAACTACAAAGTGAACTGGCACTGCATCTTTGTGCCCTGTTCAGTCACAGCATCACCTCAGGCTTTGTCCGTACCGAATGGTACACTGCTACAGTCATCCCTCTCCAGAAAGGGGGAGCGACTACAGACCCTGGGAATTATCGCCCCATTAGCCTGATGAGTCTGATATGTAAAGCTATGGAGCGCATCACCATGGACTTGATTAACAAAGATATAGGAAATCTCCTAAATTTAGACTCCATGCAATTTGGCTTTGTGAATGGGAGATCATGCCTGCTTAACCTGCTTGACTTCTTTGAGTCAGTCACCAGGGCCATGGATGAAGGTAAGGCAGTGCATACAGCCTACCTTGATCTGGCCAAGACCTTTGATAGCATTCCTCACTTGGGAATTATTGATAAACTCACCAAACTTGGCATCAACCCACATATCACTAGATGAGTTGCAAATTGGCTCACAGATAGAACACATAGCGTGAAAGTAGCAGACTCCAAATCAGACTACCGACCAGTCATGACTGGAGTCTCACAGGGATCGGTCCTGGGTGCTCTCATGTTCGGCATCTACTTCTCAAAAGTCCAGGTCTAACAAAGGGACTCTGGCTGACCAAGTGCACAGACTACTACAAGCTGGGAGCCATTCTTAACTCCCCAAGTAATGCAGATATCCTACAGAAAGGACTCACTGAGACCAATGACTGGTGTTGAAACCATGGCCTTAAGCTTAATGCCAAATAATGTATCTTCATCCCCTTTGGTAAAAACTCAGTTCCCACTAATTATCACATTGATGGGAGCCCACTGAACACTGAAGGCATTATATAAGATCTGGGGATGCAGGTTGACAGCAACCTCTCCTTTGACCACTACATTGCCAGTGTGGTCAGAAAGGCCTTCTATGTGGCACATCTCATTACCAAGGGTTTTGCATCCAGAAAGAAAGAGGTCATTGTCTCTCTCTACTCTTCCCTCATCAGACCAATCTTTGAGTATAATGCCCCATTTAGCATGTACCTCACTAGACACCTACAACAGCTGGAGATGCCACAGAAGTACCTTACAAAGAGGATCCAAGGGATTAAACACATGTCCTACATGGACAGACTCAAAAGACTCCAGCTATTCTCAGTCTCATATCGCCTACCTAGAGGCAATCTCTGCTTGACTTACAAAGCCATGTCTGACCCAGCTCTGTTAGAAATACTACATCTAAAGAAACACCAATCCCTCCAAACACCACACACTCTAGAGACCTCAACCTAATTACCACAATCAGCAGAACATGCTTGAGGGACAGGTTCTTCACCTAGAGACTGCCCATGCTCTGGAATAGACTTCCCATACATAACAAGCAGAGTTCCTTGTTGTCCCTATTCAAGAGAAATCTTGATGAGTGGATGGGTAGTAGAAAGTTCACCCTGGGGATTACTTCAGTGGCATTACTTGATAGAGGCACTCTGTACTAACATCAGATGGCACGATGCCAAGGCACTTCTATGGGCTAGGCTTGTAAAGGCTCCAGAGCCATTAGCCTAGTACACACCTATGAACTTATGAACCTATGAAAGCGGTGCCCAGAGAAGGTTCTAAGGTCAAGATACACTAAACTGAATACCTGAAGTTAACTGGCATGAAAATAGAGGAGTTCATAGAAAAATGCATGGCTCTAGTCCCTCAGGAGGAAGAGGAAATAAGAAGAGCCCAAGAAACATGGCAGCATCTCAAAACAGCATGTGCAAAGACAATAAAACAGATAAGTGGTCAAGATAAGTATGGAAATAAGATATGTAAGAAAAGCTGGTGGCGAAATGTTGGCACCCATGAAGTTATCAAAAGTAAGAAGGAGTGCAGGAAAAAGTGAAAGACAGAAAAGACAGATCAGGCTAAGACAGAATATTGGTTGGCTAACAAAAAGGCAAGGAGTGCAGTCACATTTGCAAAGAACAAGGCATCAGAGGCACTCTATCAGCTTCTAGAAAGTGACTCATCAAATGGTACAAAGAAACTGTATCAGGTTGCAAGGTAACAATCAATATATTAAGGAAATTGTCATCAGACTAAGGGATACCAGAAACAATTTGTTCACTATTCCACAGGACATCAGTGGCAGATGGAAGGAGTACTTTGACCAGGTTCTAAATAAAAACTCCATAGAAGCAATACTGCTGCATGCATATTCTATGAAGAAACAGGAAGGAGACCCTACTCCTAGAAAAAGTAAGAAGTGCACTAAGCAAAATGAAGTCAGAGAAACTGGCAGGATTAGTTAAAGTCATGGCAAATATGATTAAGATGCTGGATGAATTAGGGGAGAAATATTTATTTATTTAACATTTGTTTACCGGGAAAGTCTGACTTGGAATGAAGCCAATTTTCAGCGGAGGCCCGGGGAGAAACACTCCAGATATATGTCTTTGAACTGTGGGAAGAAACTGGAGCAAACCCACTTGAACGCAGGGAGGACATGCAGAATCCTCACAGAAGGCACCGCAGCCAATAATCGAACTGGAGAACTGATTGCTGTGAGGCGACAACACTAACGCTGCACCACTGCACTGTCCATATAGCTTCTGGGTGTACTTACTGCTGTATGGAGAGAGTGGTACATCACAGATTATTGGATAATAGGCATTCTAGTGCCAGTGTATAAGAGCAAAAGGGGTATTCACAACTGCAGGCAGTATAGAGGTATCAGACCTTTGTCACACTCTAAGAAATTGGTGGAGAGAGAGTTTGCTAAATGAATACCCAAGCAGTATTGCAATTAGCTCAATGTTTTCAGTGCAAACTATAGTAGAGAAGAAGGTGAAGATGAGGAAAAACCCCATATAGGTGTTCTTATACTTGGAGAATGCATATGATGAGTTCACAAGAAAGCTGGATTGTGAAGGCTTGCAGTGGTTCAAAGTACCAGGCAGACTGGTAGGATTACTGTAGGCTATGTCCAAGGAACTAATGCCACAAATACCAGCAGTGGTCAGGCTCACAGAGGGGTTATCAGTGGAAGTGGGCATGGGTCAGTCTTAATATTTGAGGTCATCCCTCCTCATACTGGTCATGAACTGTATCAGCAAACAGGCCAGAGAAGACAGATCAACAAAGTTACTGCCAGATGTGACACTAAAAGTAGTCTGTGAACAGGAACTTCAACACATGATAGAGGAGTGGAATGTAAAACTGAAGGCACATGTGATGAAACTGAGTACAGACAAGACAACACATTGGGGAAATCAGAAGAAATTGAAAATTGAGATAGCAGAAAAATAATGGAACAGATTAACAGCTTTGAGTATCTGGTATGCATGGGTGAGGAGAAAGGAAGTATTAATAAGGAGGCCAAAGCTAGAATCAGAAGTGCTGCAGCCAAATGGCACAATGTGTCTTTGGTAGTGTGTGACAGAGAAATGTCAAAGAACCTGGTAAGTAAGGTACACAAAACAGTGGTGCCACTAATGTGTCCATATGGCATGGAAATATGGGCAGTGGTGGAGAACTACTGTGGAAACCTGAGATGATGGAAGTGAAATGTGTGAAATGATTAGTAAGGATGCACAGTGTGGGACCAAAAAAGAGGTAAGGACATTACAGTTAAAGTTAAAGTTGTCCAAATAAAAGGGAAGGTCAAGGAGAGAAGATTACTTTGTTTCGGTGACATGTGCTGGGTTGCAGTAGATCATTTGCTAAACAGGTTTGTGAGAAACAGGAAGAAGACAAGAGAAGGCATGGGTGTCCAACCAAGAGATAGATGAAATGCAAATAAAAGACCTGTGACAGTCAAACATGACTGTCAAAGATGGTAGGACAATTACACTGAAGCAACAGTGACTCGACAATTGACAAGAGACTCTAACTCCATGTGAAAACGAGAGCAAAGATGTTGATGATGAGTACCTTGAGGGATGTCTGCTATCTCTTTTTTCTATTTTCATTTGATTACTTTGCCAGAAAGCTACATTTTATAACTTCCTTGTTAAGGTATTTATTTTTTTCAATAAACTAATTTTCTTAGTAAAGATTTTGTGGTTGGTTAGTATAGGTCAGAAATTTTAGTCTTTTAGAATAAAATTAAAACTTAACAAATTTTTCTCTTTAGTAACATATTTGATATATTAAAAAGTAATTCATAGTTAAGAGCTAAATGTTTGTGCTATGTGTGTACTCTGAAAGAAAGCTGTAGTTGTGGTAGTCTAGCCATCTATCATCTGTAATGTTTTGTGTTCCAGTATGTTCCTTGATAATAGAAACTGGAAGACTGTTCATGCCTTTTAAATAAGCAACTGGTTCCTATTTTACCTAAAAATCAGTAAGAGTTTAACTTATTTGGGTAATAATTAATTTTCAGATCGAATTATCATGCTAGGCAACCACTACCTCCCATACAGAAGAAATAACTAGTCTCCTTCTAAACCAATGTTAGACACTGTAGTGAAAAATTACTGCTCCCTTTCTTAGGAGTCCATACAAGATATGTAGAGACATGCTAAATGTACAAGGTACAGACATAAAAGTCTTTGCATGCAGCTCAACCGGCTGATCATCAGAGCCTTATGTTATGGTTCCTACCTGAGTGGTTGGTCCTCTGCAGTCATGCCATATTCTTTTCCACTCCTTGAATCATTCATCTGTGTGCATCTGTGCTGTTACAGCTCTGCTTTGAAATACAACTACTTTGGTTGTATGTACAATGAACTGAGTCTAGTCATTGCGGACATCATTCTTCACTGAGTGATATAGACCCAGACTGAAAACGTGGGTTTTACATAAAATGTGCAGATGACTTGCAAAGTTTAGAAATCAAATGTATGTGTTATCTGAAAAGCTTAGATTAAGTTTGGTTGTACATTCGCTGTGCTATAGATATTCACGGCACTATCATGTGCAGTTGCCGATGTTGTATATATCCCCTTGTGTGTATGCAGGTCTTTGGCTTATAGATTGCTGTAAATTCATCCATAAGTGGTCCTCTGTGAGTCTTGCATGTATAATGTTTTAGTTTTCAGGCAGCAGTGACACTTCAGAAACAAGAACTGATCCTGATACTGGAAACTGGTATGTCACTCTTCAATGTTATGTCATTGCAAGTAATAACGTTCATTGTAGTTGCAAATGACAACATCATACAATGATTCCACTGCAGTGGAATCTGTCTGTGAAGATTAATTTGTACTCTACCTTTACAGAGGTAGCTATGCTTTTATATATATATATATATATATATATATATATATATATATATATATATATATAAGAGAGAGAGAGAAATGCTTATTTGTGCACCTACTGACTGTGTGAGACCTATGAATGCACTGTCCTACTATTTATCCCATTCACAAGTCTATGCTTATTCACTGCATTGTTGTTATCAAGCATATACCTCTTGTCTGAAATAACATGCCCTCCTAGCTAATACGTGAAATGTCACAAGTCTCAAGCTTTCTTTTGTCTGCAGCCAATAGCAAAATAGTGTATCTGCTGTATGACATACATATGAAACATATGAAGCAGCATGAATGCACATAATGCTTTTGCTACCACTAGATGCATACATAGTTCAACAGAAACCATCATATATTGAAGATATAGTGAAAAATGTAATGGGTTACACACTGTTGTCATGCATGATACTTTGTGCATGGTATTTACACATTTATGTTATATTTCTTTTATGGGAGTGTATGGATGTTGATCACTTTATACGGCGTAGGTAATTATGCAGATAGGTATGTGCTATTGCATGTGCTTATATCTGTTATTATACCTTTTGGAGTGGCAGAATGCAATATATGAAGAACATAAGAAGGAATCATATCAGAAGATGGTGGCAGTCACCCAGCACAAGGTCATACAGGCTAGGAAGAGAATATCGTGTTCTCTGTAGCTAGATAAATGACAAATGGGAGTTATGGGAAGATGGTATGCAGGTATATATACACAAGCTTACACACACACACACACACACACACACACACACACACACACACACACACACACACACACACACACACACACACACACACTGTTTCTGAAGACATCTTAGCAGACTCGTAATGTAAAATGCTTTGAAGAAACTACATCTAGGGAAAAGGAATAGTCTTCCATGCTCAAAGGAAACCAAACAGTAATTCCAAATTAGTATAGGAGCCACTTCAGGACACTGTCACTCTTTGTCAGTGCAGTGGTATGTATTCCTCCTTCTTATGTGGTAAACGGGGGAGCAGTTCTCTGAAGGGGAAGTGTTTTTTTTTTTGAGTGTCTTATACCCCGTCTTTATTGCCATTGTATCATTGCATAATATCACCATAGAAGCAATTGCCTGATTTATTTAGCTGTCTTCAGAGCTATCTCTGGAATTTACATGTCTATATAATTTGCCCTATCATGTTGTATTTAAATGTATTTACTTGAGCTTTTCTCTCTCTCTAACTTCAATCAATTTCTCTCACCGACTCTCTTTCTAAATATGGAAAAATCCTGTTTGTTTTCTCACTTCATATTGCAATTCCTGTTTGTGTTATACTAATGTACCTTTAATTTCACTGTAAACTGTATTGGTTTTTAACCAAAGTTTTCATGTTATGTCCAATTTGGTGTAATTATTTAAACTGGTGATGTTTCTGTATTATTTTTGATGATTGTAAATTTATTGTTCTTGAAAGTTTTTGTAATATTTTTTTTCCCTGGGCCTTCACTGAAAATGGATACCTACCCAGTTGTATGTAGTCAAATGCAATAAAGAAATAAATAAAATAAATAAATAAATTGTAGCTGGTTGAATTTGTTTCATCTCTGACTTGACACAGATACATCATACAAAAATAGTTTATTGCCAGTCAAAAATATTTGGAGATACATGTCATGGGTCCCTACTCTGGGCCAGCAATCAAGGAGACTCAGTCCTCACCACTGACTCCAGTAAAGAACAGTCACTAAAGAATGGTCACTAAGATAAAAAATGGATTCACACAGTATTTTCATATGCAGATCCCAACCTCAAGAACAATTTCCTTTAAGAGCACACAGGGAACATGCTCCAGACCTGGGACTGGACTCTCTTTCTCTCTCCAGGCCTACACAAAACTCCACACTGACCACTTTGGAGCTCTAAGTCCCTGTTCCTAGTACCTGGCAGACACACACTTGGATATTTGAGTTTCACATGCACACATACACACCGAAGAAAAGCTGGCACAAATTGTGGATGGTGCAGCGGTGCAGTGGCAGCGTTGTTGCAGCAAGAGGTTATCTGGTTCAATACTTGGCTGGTGTACCTTCTGTGCAGAATCTGCATGTCCTTAATGCATTTGTGTGGGTTTCCTGTGAGTACTCCGGTTTCCTCTCATATTACAAAGACACGTGTCTGGAGAGTATCTCCCTGGGCCTCTGCTGAAAAGTGGCTTATTTCCAAGTCAGACTTTCATGGTAAACAAATGTCAAATAAATAAAATAAAATTACTAGCTGTGCCCTTTTTTGCCCAGACTCTGAGGTAATCATCCTGCCACCAGTCAGCTACCCTAAGGCTCTTACAAAGGATACCCAATTATAATGTGTAAAATTACTACTAATGCAAATGGTAGAGTGTGAGCAACGCAGCGAGGCTTTCAGGTGTGGCCACAGTGTCACTAAAAAAGCATAAGTACACTAATGATGTTAAAAGTATTTTCAAATGGACCAGCCACAATGAAAGGTATGAAAATATTTAATAATGAATAATAAATCAGAAAACAAGGGAATACCGAATACAGTAAATAACAGAGTTTCAACCACAGAGATATAAAAATAATACATTTGGATAGTTTCTCACAGATGCAGAAAACTATACCAAACTATTCTCACTTAATGTCTCTGACTAACTAAAGAATTACTGTTCCCTGACTACTTAGTAAAGCAAGGCAAACTAATGTGTGCTGAGTGTCTTACCACAGCAAAAGCCAGATGATATCTGTCTTTGTATGTGTGGATGTGTGAGATATATATCCTCTCAGAAATCCTTCCTGTCAGGTTGCAAAGTGCTGCTGTGAGAGTTTCAAAGAAACCAGATGCTGGTTAGAGGTTGACATCATCTCTGGTCACCTGACTCTGGTGTAATACACACAGAGAGCTTTGCTAAGATGTGTGGCAAACTGCAACAAAATTTCAAACTGATCAGTTACAACAATCCAACCTATATATTTTTTCTGTCCAGCAGGCCTACAGTTGATGTATTTTTAACACAAGTATCTTTACAAATACATTTTAACTCATGCATCTGTACAAATCAATGTGATAGTCAAATATAGATGTTTTACAAATCTCCAGCTAGCTATGCTGCCATATGCACACATGTACTGTCCTACTGTCCCTGGGACAGATGGCATTACCTTATACAATCACAATACAGATCACATCTGCCTTTCTTTAAGGAGGATCAGTAGCTCTTAATAGAGTTAGGTGGAAAAACAATGAGATCTCACTGCAGTCAAAATATGAAGTGAAGAAATGTTAACAGCTTACACAAATTAGATAAAATCAGCCTGTTAAATTGTTGCCTTCCAGAATGCCACTTATTTTCAATTATTTATTCTTTGACTGCTTTTTTGTTTATTTCCTTACTCTGCCAGTGATATATTTCGAATGGATACCTCCTTATTCCAATTAGTGTGGAACTCATATCTGACAAAGAATTTTCAGCAGTATCCGTTTCATAAATATTGTTGGCATTCATGTTGAAGAACTTTTCTTATATGTTACTTAACTATGAAAAAAGTTGACCTTGGAAGTATACATTGGGCAAAGCAATCCTCTTTGTGCTGAAAGCTGTTAGAAATGTGCTTAGCATTACAAGTATTACAGGGAGTCACTTTATTAGATATCCTTTCCTGTTCTCATGTTGACTGTCTTGGGTATAACAACTAGCTGATCAAATGTTTAGTCCCAAAGCCATTTCTTAAGTTTAACAATGCAGCTGCCTATTTTAATGACATATCTATAAAGTTAAGATGACATTTGTTTTCTTTTACGTAAGTGGGTATCCCAGAGAAGTCAATGTAAAATGATAGTAAAACATCAGTATGATAAATGAAAGTTTACTTGTACAAATTTCACTGTAGGTCCATAACAGGTACTCTGGGTCAAATTAAAAAAAAAATTACAGTAGTATAGTCAAAAGCCTCTGCCAGCTTGTTTCACTACTTTCAAAGTAAATTACAATTCCACCCATGGGAATGACATCATTGTGTGGGAGGGTCAACCAAATCACTATCTATGTACGGAATAGCTGTAATTCTCACTATGTAAGTAGCAGCAACTAATGAGTAGAAGTGAATATTTTTATTCATTCTTTATTTAGCACAGTCTTACATGGAGACTCAGAAGACCCACTGATGCTAGCTGAGATACCCTGGTACCAGAGCATTGCAGTTTTGGTACTGGCAGCTTACAGTAGCAGAGCTACTCTGCAGTTGAATTCGAATGGCCATGAGGGTGTCCTGCAAGTGGCACTACCTGTATGAAGGATGGGGGCATGCACACATGACTGGGTAGCATGACCATTGTGCATGTATTGTCCTCATATACAATCTAGGATGGGCCACCAGGAATTTCATTTATTTTTAACAATAGTGTTGCTGCAAGCTGTTCCAGTAAACTGTGGGACTGACTCACACACTACCTAACCATTTATGTATGCAGGTCTCTGCCTCCCCCACAACACTAGTGCAGGCAGTTTAACTGCAGGATGACTTCCCAACGTGTACATCCTGCAGTACCAGGTCTATCTTATAAGTGAATCTTTTACTTTACTGTAACAGCCCATTGACTTTGGCTGGCTACTGGGCTACTGTCTTGCTCAGGATTGTATATTAGTGGCCTTCACCAGGTTGCACCTCGAAAGTGTTTCTACTTTGCAACCTGATTCGTCTTTTGGATCTGGGCTTATGCCTCCATTAGACCTCATTAGCATAATGTGAATGAGGTCTGGCAGAGCCCTTGGCACTGGATTTTGGTGTGGGTAACTTCTCAGCATGTAACTTGAATGTGACCTTTGTTTCTTTTTTTCTTTCTTACATTCTTTTTTCCTTCTTTTTCTTCCTTCCTTTCACATTCTGTCCCTTTTCTGCATTCAGTACACTTTCTTTTTTTAATTTAAAAAATGTAAATACATAAACTTTTTTCTAGTTATGTCACTGCTGCAGTCCTCATATTTCTGACAATAAAAGCTAACTACAATGTTTTTAAACTAGAGAATATCCACCGAATGGAAAAATGTAAGCCTATACTTAAAAAAAAACTCATTGCTCATTGACACTGTTGTGCAATAAATAAAATAATGTAACAAGTCTAGGTAATATCTTCACATGTGTACATAGTATGGCAGTTTGCCTCAGCATATAATCTCCAAATCAGCAGCAGATATTTAGTCTGGAAAACACAGCACATATGTAAATAATTACTTGATTTATACAACAAAGCATGGTTAATATTTATCCAATACTTTGAAAATTCCTTTAATATTTTTTACATTGAAGACTATGTGAATTTTAGAATTTTTAAAGCTTAAACTGCTATGAATAATAGCTATGAAATATTAGCTAACTTACTTAGGCAAAGTGAGTGGTCTAAAATAAGGTCACCGGATTTATTATAAAACATAACAATACTGCACTTTTCTGTACTCAGACCATGTCCTAAAGAGCTTAATAGTTGTGTACGTTTAACAGAGATTTTAAACCATGTAATCTGTCATTAATTGATTAATTAATCTCCTAATTATCTATTTATTTTGAATGAGTAGTATTGAAAATTTTTCATATTCAGTAAAAAAGGCTGTTGCAGTCGCACAGCCCACCAACTGGCATAGATGCATTTCATAGTCCAGCAAATATTCAGCTCTAAACTGTGCAGTGAGACTTAAATTCCCTATCCAGATGTCACAGTAGCTACAGTGAAGCACATAGTAATTTCTACATCCTTGAAAGAACTGCATAAGGAATAGCAAGCTAAAAATACTATAAACTGTAGCAGAGGATTGATATACACTCATTTTACTATGAATACTACATGTACATCCCTGAAGGAACAACTTCACCATAAGTGAATAAATGCAGAAATTTACATTTATTGTAACAGTATCATCATGAACCACACAGTACACAAGCAGTCATGTGCATAACAGCAGTGCTGCTGTTAACATTTATGAGATATGTAATTGTGTGCAACATACCTTGCTACAATAACATGGTCATCTATAATTTCCCTGCTATGTAAACATCAATGTACAGTCAAAGGAATATAACCTACAAAATCATACTCAGTGTTGAAAACATACCTCTCAACCTCTAAGTGCTGGAAATCTGGACAAAGTATATAATAATGGGGGACAAAGGTCCAAAACTAGGGACAGACTTTCATAGGTTCATAGGTTCATACTAGGCTATCTGCCCTAGTGGCATTTATAAGCCTAGCCAGAGTGTGTTTGGCTTTCGCCACCCATTTTAAATTAATTTTGCTATGCCCTTTTTCGAGGTTAGTATACTGTGCCTCTGTCTAACAGTGACACAGAAGTGATACCCGGGTAAACCTACGATCTCCCATCCACTCATCAAGATTCCTCTTGAAGAGAGTCAATGAGGGACTCTGCCTAACCTGGACTGGGATTTTATTCCAGAGTGAAGGGAGCCTCTGGGTTATGAATCTGTCTCTCCAGCATGTCCTATTTATTTCAGTGCTGAGGTTCAAGTCTCTCGAGTGTGTAGCTCGATGGGATTTGAATTTTCTGAGGTGCAGCATGTCCATTAATTCTGGGTTGGACATGGCTTTATACATCAGGCACAGATCGCCTCTGAGCAGGCGGTATGCCACTGAGTAGAGCTGGAGTCCCTTTAACCGGGCAGGATATGGCATCTGTTTGAGCCCTATGATCCTCTTGGTGAGGTACTTTTGGGGTCTTTCCAGTTGCTGCAGGTGTCTGGTAAGTTACATTCCAAAAGGGGCATTGTACTCAATTATGGGCCTGATGAGAGATGAGTAAAGAGGCACGATGACCTCCCCTGATCTAGATGTGAATCCCTTTATGATTAGGTGGGCTATATAAAATGCTTTTCTAACCACTTTGGCCATGTGGTTGTCAAATGAGAGATTGCTATTAACTTGGGTCCCCAGGTCCCTAATTACTTCTTCTGTACTTAATGGATTACCACCTATGTGGTAATTTGTGGGTACTTTGTTTTTGCCAAAGGGGATGACTATACACTTTTTGGCGTTTAGCTTGAGGCCATGGCTCTGGCACCAGTTGTCTGTTTCTATGAGGCCCTTTTGGAGGATGCTTGTGTCAGCTGGAGAGTCGATTGTGCTGCCCAGTTTGCAGTCATGTGCAAACTTAGTCAGCCACAGAACTTCCATGTTGGCCTGTACCTCCGAGAAATATATACCGAACAAGAGAGGTCCCATGACTGAGCCTTGTGGGATGCCACTTGTAACTGGTTTGGAGTCTGACATGGCTCCAGCAATTCTAACCATGTGGGTTCTGTCCTTGAGCCAGTTTGCAACCCATCTAGTGACATAGGGGTTTATATTTAAGCTAGTGAGCTTATCTATAATGCCCGAGTGGGGTATTGTATCGAAGGCTTTTGCAAGGTCCAGGTAGGCTGTGTGGACCACTTTCCCCTCGTCAATGGCCTTGGTGACTGTTTCAAAGAAATCAACCAGGTTTAAGAGGCAGGATCTGCCCTTAACAAAGCCAAACTGGGTAGGATCCAGTGTCTGTAGGTCCCCAATATCTTTATTTATGAGGTCCATGATGATCCTTTCCATAGCTTTGCAGACTAAGCTAGTAAGGCTTATGGGGCGATAGTTTCCAGGATCCATTGAGGCACCACCTTTGTGGAGAGGGACCACTGTTGTTGTATGCCACTCTTTGGGTACATATCCTGTAGTAAGGCTAAGATTGAACAGTAGTTTTATGTTTGGGTTTAGCTCTTCTTGGAGTTCATGTAGGATGCAGCCCAGGACACTGTCTGGTCCCATTGATGCTGTGTTTTTTGCTTTGGAGAGGGCAGCTCTTACCTGAGCACCTAACATGTCAGGGGGGCAGCACTCTGCTGGGATAAATATTTGCCCTTTTGGTGGAGAAGTTTGCGCTGAACCTGTCAACTAGGATGTTGGCAATGTCTGTGGGTTCGGTGTATTTTTTGTCATTTTGGACTAATTCTGAGCATATCTGGGAATTCCCACCCAGGTTCCTAACATAACTAAAGAAAGCCTTGTGATTATCCTTAGTGTCCTGTGCAATTTTTCTCTCGAAGCTGGCCTTAGATGATTTTATGAGTGCCCGTAGTTTTTTGCTAATACTGATAAGAGATGCCTTCCCTTTTTTGGGATTTTGTTCTATCATGTAGTAGCTTCCTCCCTCTTTTGTATAGTTTGTTTATGGCTGGGGTCCACCAGACAGGACGTCTGCCTTTGGAGGATTGGGTCTTGGTTTTATTTGGGATTGCATGATCCATGCATTCCTGAAGGTGTTCATAGAATGTGTTTATAAAGGATTCTGCAGTCTGGGCCGTATTTTCCACAGGCCCGGGGGCTTTGAAGGATTCCACCTTGGTTTTGAGGAGTGTGAAATTTGCTTTAGAGAAGTTTTTCACTGTGGTTTTCAGGGCAGCAGTTGGAGTCGGGATGTGAATATCCAGTGAGATTAGTTTATGGTCTGATCTTACCAGTGAGGGATACACTTCTGGTCTGGAGCATAGAGTCCCCATGTTGGTGATGATCAGGTCCAGTATGTTTTCCCCTCTTGTGGGAGTGGTAACAAGTTGTTCCATAGCATTTGAGTTTATAAATTCTAGGAACCTTTGGGCTAGGGTGTTGGAGCTAGAGTAATGCTCCCAGTCTATGTTTGGGTAGTTAAAGTCACCCAATATAATGGTGTTTGGAGAGACCTTCATATTTTCCAGTGTTCTCAGGAAGGCCGAGTGGGGTTCCTGGGTTTGGGAGGGTGGTCTGTAGCAGGCTATAAACTGGAAGGCAGTTTTACCCACTGTTAGTTGCACATGGATAGTCTCTGATGCTTCGTGCTGTGCCACCAACCTGGAGGTGTGGGCATCTTTGACGAATATTGATACTCCCTCTCCTTTTGTGGTAAGGTCCAAGTTTTGGGGCCGAAAAGCATGGTATGAGGTATAACCTGGTAGTGCTGGGGTGCTCTCTGGAGCCTTGAACCAGGTTTCTGTTACTGCACAGATATCGATGTTCTCCATGCTAAGGAGAGTTTCGAGTGCGTGCATCTTGAGGTTTAGACTTCTGGCATTGAGTAGCATTACTCTTAGTTTCTTATCCCTTGTGATACCTATGGAGGTAGGTTTGTCTTTTGAGCCTTGCCTAAAAAAGGCACTATGGGGGTAGCAAGAGCCTTTGCCAATATCCAAAAGCCCAGGGTGACAGGTGCAAGCCGTCCCTAGTGAAGCATCATGGCTTGTCGAGCATGTCATCCCAGGCTGACAGGCATTGGATCCCCTTTGAATGACATCAATACTTAAGCCAATTGTTGAAATTGATCATCTTGTCTTCATATTGTGGCATCATTCTTGGTGAGGGTAAGATGCTACTCAAGGTCAGGGTCATACCTGCCTGGGCTACATGCTCAGAGAGCTCCTCTATGTCTCATTTCATGTAGTCCAGGGAGGTACGTCTCAGGTCATTCACACCAGCATGGACAATGACTGAGTCATATTTGTACTTGCCTTGGAGTGACCTGAGTTCTTGTGTTATGTGGCGGATCCTAGCGCCCGACAGGCAGCTCACCGTGACCTTCTCCTTGTTCAGCCTGGTGAGCGGGACGTCAGTGTGCCTGATGATAGAGTCACCTATTACAAGTGTATCAGGTGTGTTGTTTAGCCTTAAGGGCTGTGACTGTTCAGCACACTGGCTTTGTCAGCTATGTGTTGCCCGTGTTTTGTTTTGGGGTAGCGGTTGCTTGGGTGTCTGCTTTGGAGGTCTCTGCTGCTTAGGCAGATTTTTATTTAGAGCCTCCAAGTATGTTTTTGTGTGTTTATGTGTTTGGTTTGCTGTCGTGGTAGGTCTATGTGAGACTGGAATTGTAGTGAGTGTGGTTTCCTTCTCCTCCTGACTGGTTTCACCAGTACTGAGTTGAGAGAGCTTAACCTCCAGTATGGCTATATGGTTGCATCTCTCACATGTGTTGGAATTTGTTGGGAGGAGGAGAGGGTTGTCTGTGTACATGAGGCAGTTGTAACATTGCCTCAAGATTCCCATATTCACCAGCTGGACCGGAGAGGAGATTGACAACTGACCTTTGGACATGCTAGAATAGTATTGGGAATTCCTTTATAATTGAAAAAAAGGGCCAATGTGGAACAAGGTACTCAGGGGGAGTTTGTGAGGGTGTAGTGCTTTTAATATTTTAGTGCTGACTTATATAATTGCTTTAGTGAGCAAGTGTCAGGTAACTTAAATGCAATGTGTCTCAAGTAACTTAAATGCAAAAATGACAAACAGTAAATTCCTTTCAAGTGAAACAAGGAAATAAGTACAGTAAGCATTGCAGATATCACTAGGGATCCACAGAAGCACTGAAAAGCCGCATTTTAGGTGGAATTAGCGTTTCAGGGAAATAACAAGTAAACAAACAAGCAGCATACAAATAAAGCTAGATTCAGCAGGCCTGGATCTAGTCTATGCTACAGCAAACAAGGTGTACCAATTTCAGTAAGAAACAGTTCAAATATGCAGGCACTATAAGCCTTTAACCAGAAATTCCCAGCTCAGAAGGGCAGAGTCCAGGCTCCCCTCCCACAAGAGTGCAGACCATGAACCTTCTTAATGTAAAATAACTGGCCTGAAACCCAAGTGCTTAAACCAGAACTAATACACTTTTAGAATAACAGACACTGAGCCCTCAGTCAGCAGTTCACAACTTAGAAGGATGTAAGCTACCTGTCCTGCCACCACAGTGCAGGCCACAAACCTTCCTAATGTAAAACAACTGGTCTGAAGCCCAAGTGCTTAATCCAAAAGACTTAGAATTATAGCTACAGTTTAATCAAGTTACTACCAAGCAGTAATAAATACAATTGAATACTTTAAAGAATGCCTGGATTAGTGCTCAAGTTATACAAACAAAGCTAGATTCAGCAGGCCTGGATCTAGTCTATGCTACAGCAAACAAGGTGTACCAATTTCAGTATGAAGCAGTTCAAATATGCCGGCACTATAAGCCTTTAACCAGAAATTCCCAGCTCAGAAGGGCAGAGTCCAGCCTCTCCTCCCACAAGAGTGCAGACCATGAACCCTTTTAATGTAAAATAACTGGCCTGAAGCCCAAGTGCTTAAACCAGATTTAATACACTTTTAGAATAACAGACACTGAGCCCTCAATCAGCAGCTCCCAACTTAGAAGGATGTAAGCTAACTGTTCTGCCACTACAGTGCAGACCTCAAACCTTCTTAATGTAAACGAACTGGCGTGAAGCCCAAGTGCTTAAACCAGAATGAATACACTTTTAGAATAACAGACACTGAGCCCTCAATCAGCAGTTCCCAACTTTGAAGGATGTGAGCTACCTGTCCTGCCACCACAGTGCAGGCCACAAACCTTCCTAATGTAAAACAACTGGTCAGAAGCCCAAGTGCTTAATCCAAAAGACTTAGAATGATGGCTACACTTTAATGAAGTTACTACCAAGCAGTAATAAATACAATTGAATACTTTAAAGAATGCCTGGATTAGTGCTCAGGTTATACAAACAAAGCTAGATTCAGCAGGCCTGGATCTAGTCTATGCTACAGCAAATAAGGTGTACCAATTTCAGTAAGAAGCAGTTTAGATATGCAGGCACTATAAGCCTTTAACCAGAAATTCCCAGCTAGAAAGGCAGAGTCCAGCCTGTCCTCCCACAAGAGTGCAGACCACAAACCCTTTTAATGGAAAATAACTGGCCTGAAGCCCAAGTGCTTAAAATAGAATTAATACACTTTTAGAATAACAGACACTGAGCCCTCAATCAGCAGTTCCCAACTTAGAAGGATGTAAGCTACCTGTCCTGCCACCACAGTGCAGACCACAAACCTTCCTAATGTAAAACAACTGGTCTGAAGCCCAAGTGCTTAAACTAAAAGGCTTAGAATGAGTTACACCAAGCAGTAATAAATACAATTGAGTATTTTTAAGATGACACAAAAGCAAAATAAAGTAGGAAGAAACACAAATACAGTAAAAGCAGATTTTTTTTTTGAGTGAGCAAATGAGATGGGCCCAGGAGTTACAGGACAGAAACAAGTGCAAATGCAGGCCTTCAAGCCAGAAAGTTGAGAGAGATGGGAGACCACCCAAAAGGCCAATAACTACAAATTCTGGGCCAGAACCACTCCTTATGTGGTAGACAGGTTACCTAGTGCTTACCACTCCCACTGATAAGCTAGAAGGCTTCCCTCCAACACAGAAAGGCTTGGGGGCTCAGAAGATTACAAATAGTCCTGGATACAGCAAATCTGTATCTGGAACACTAACTACAGGAAAGGTAGGAAACAGGCTTACAATTTTTTTTTTCAGAAAAGTAGCAAAAACAGTAGTAAAAACAATTCACATGCAGTGCAAGCTGGTACACTAGAGTATGTAGCAATATTAGTCCACACACAGTTTGAAAAAATGTAATTAAATTAAAAAGGTCTAAAAGCAAGTGTAGAAAGGGTTTATTAGGTAGAATGCGGTAAAGATATGGGACTGGGGGAGTGTCCTAGATCAAATCTACAGTGGGGCGGGCACTGCAAAAGCCAACAAATTTAAACTACTACCAGAACAGGGAGGGGGGTTGGGAAAAGTTTCAACAGAGATATGAGGAATCAGAGTGCAAATTATAAAACCCAAAAAATATATACTGATCTCTGTATATTTGCAGAACACTAAGACAACAGATATATAAGCAACAATTTAGCTCTATAATACAGAATAATACAGAAAAATATACTCAGCTCTATATATTTGCAGAAAGTCTTGTAAGGCTGTTCCACTTTAAATGCAGACTGCTGCTATTAACATTTCAAATTAAGGGAACCTTGAGTTAACAACACAGAAGCAACAGAAACCACAATGAGGGGGGTGTGGAAGAAAGTTTCAACAGAGATGTGAGGAATCAGAGTGCAAATTATAAAACCCCAAAAATATATACTGATCTCTGTATATTTACAGAACACTAAGACAACAGATATATAAGCAACAATTTAGCTCTATAATACAGAATAATACAGAAAAATATACTCAGCTCTATATATTTGCAGAAAGTCTTGTAAGGCTGTTCCACTTTAAATGCAGACTGCTGCTATTAACAGTTCAAATTAAGGGAACCTTGAGTTAACAACACAGAAGCAACAGAAACCACAATGAGGGGGGTGGGGAAGAAAGCTTCAACAGAGATGTGAGGAATCAGAGTGCAAATTATAAAACCCCAAAAATATATACTGATCTCTGTATATTTGCAGAACACTAAGACAACAGATATATAAGCAACACTTTAGCTCTATAATACAGAATAATACAGAAAAATATACTCAGCTCTATATATTTGCAGATAGTCTTGTAAGGCTGTTCCACTTTAAATGCAGACTGCTGCTATTAACAGTTCAAATTAAGGGAACCTTGAGTTAACAACACAGAAGCAACAGAAACCACAATGAGGGGGGTGTGGAAGAAAGTTTCAACAGAGATGTGAGGAATCAGAGTGCAAATTATAAAACCCAAAAAATATATACTGATCTCTGTATATTTGCAGAACACTAAGACAAGCTCTATAATACAGAATAATACAGAAAAATATACTCAGCTCTATATATTTGCAGAAAGTCTTGTAAGGCTGTTCCACTTTAAATGCAAACTGCTGCTATTAACAGTTCAAATTATGGGAACCTTGAGTTAACAACACATAAGCAACAGAAACCACAATGAGGGGGGTGGGGAAGAAAGTTTCAACAGAGATGTGGGGAATCAGAGTGCAAATTATAAAACCCAAAAATATATACTGATCTCTGTATATTTGCAGAACACTAAGACAACAGATATATAAGCAACAATTTAGCTCTATAATACAGAATAATACAGAAAAATATACTCAGCTCTATATATTTGCAGAAAGTCTTGTAAGGCTGTTCCACTTTAAATGCTGCTTTGCAAAATTTCTAATTTGCATTAGTGTAAATGCCCTTTATGAATCTCGCGTTTGCTGTGCTCATTCATAAACACTGTGATACCCCTATCACACTTGTGCAAATGACTATGAATACTGGCCATACTCTATCCTTGTGTATGTGATCAGATTTCTGTAACACAAGTGTGGAGCATTTCTCCCCAGATTTTATTTGTTATGTTCCTCTTAGAAACTTAGAAAGTTACTAAATTAACAGGATTTGTGTTCACGTGGATTTTCTGAAGGATATGAAGTCTAAAACTTATATATATGTTATTTATTGACTTCAGTTCTCAATGGTTATCCAGAAAATTGCAAATTTTATAAGGAAGAGACCAAAAATTTGAGGCAAAAATCTAGACATTCAGTGAAAATCTGGACAGTTGAGAGGTACAACTGAAATCTTATATATAACACAGGTATTTTTTAATACACAAGACTGAGTGAAATACAGTATCAGTATATATTTCAAATGACAATTAACTGTCCGCAATTCATGTGCATTAAAGCTCTATATCAATCATGTCTTGAAATGAACATAAACAACATTTATTTTTTATTATTTATTCTATTTGTCAGTTGAGACTGTCAACCAGGGCTAATAGCCCTTGTTTTACCCATAACAAATAAAATCTGGGGAGAAATGCTCCACACTTGTGTTACAGAAATCTGGTCACATACACAAGGTTAGAGTATGGCCAGTATTCATAGTCATTTGCACAAGTGTGATAAGGGTATCACAGTGTTTACGAATGAGCACAGCAAAGGCAAGATTCATAGAGGGCATTTACACTAATGCAAATTAGAAATTTTGCAAAGCAGCATATGCTAATGAGGCATTCTTGCAGTTCATAGTCCCGTATCTGTGCAGAACACACATCCCTAAATAATGCAGTGGTTTGCCTTTCATATTGGAGTTGAAATTCATGAACTTGCCCTAGCCATCCCTTCAGTAGTTTGTTCAAATATGCACAATATCTTCCGTGACACACAAATTAATTATTTCTCCTAGCAACCCCTTAAGCAAAATGTCCAAGTATGCACAAGAACCAAAATGAAGCACTTCACCCCCCAGACCCTTCAGTAGGCTGTTCAAGCATGCACAAGCACCAAAACAAAATATTTTCCCACCAAACACTTCAGTAGTAAATAAGTATGTCCAAACATCAAAATTAAGCATTTCTTCACTAATCCCTTCAGCAGTATGCCCAGGTATGCACACACAGCAAATTGAAACACTTTCCCCACCGATCCTTTTGGTGGTATGCTCAAGTATGCATAAACACCAAAATGAAACTTCTCCCACTGAAATCTTCAGCAGTATGGCCAAGTATGTACAATCACCAGAATGAAACACTTCCTCCACTGATATCTTCAGCAGTATGTACAGGTATGGACAAGCACCTAAATAACCACCTTCCCTGGTGATATCTTCAGCAGTATGTTGAAGTATGGACAAACACCAAAATAAAAGACTTTCCCCACTGAAATTTTCAGTAGTATGTCCAAGTATATACAGCCACCAGAATGAAACACTTCCCCCACTGATATCTTCAGCAGTATGTACAAGTATGGACAAGCACCTAAATGAAACACCTTCCCCAGTGATATCTTCAGCAGTATATCGAAGTATGGAAAAACACCAAAATTAAACACTTCCCTCACTGATATCTTCAGCAGTATATACAGGTATTTACAAGCACCTAAATGCAACACTTCCCTACTGATCCATTCTACAATATGTCCACATATACAAGCACCTAAATGAAACATTTCCCTTACTGATCCTTCTACAGTATGTCCAAGTATGCACAAAGACTTAAATGAAACATTTACCCCAATGACCGCTTCAGTAGTCTGCCTGTGTATAAACAGACATGTCCCTGACATCAAAATGAAACAGTTCCTCAATGAGATTTCAGTAGTCTGCTCATGTATATGCAAGCACATCTCTGACATCAAAATAAAACATTTTACCCAACAACCCCATCAGTAGTCTGCCCATACATGCACAAGCACATCCATGACATTAGAAATAAATATATCCCCCAATGACCCATTCACTACCCTTCCCATGTATGCACAAGTACACACACTATCAAAATGAAACATTTCCCCCAATGGCCCCTTAAGTACTCTCCCCGTGTATGCACAAGTACACACACTGATATCAAAATGAAACATTTCCCCTAATGACCCCTTCAGCAGTCTGCCCATGTATGCACAAGCACCAAAATGACATCAAAATGAAATATCTCTCCCAACATCTCCTTCATGTATGGACAACCATGTCCCTAAACCAAATGAAACCTTTTCTCTTCTCCTCACATCTGCATATTCTTCTGTTTAATTGCTGCCTACTGGCATCAATTCAGGGCCATTTACATGTTTGGTATGCGAATGAGCTCAACATGGATTCATGTCTATTAATGCTACTGGTACGCAAAGATGTAATGCCTCCTATATGCATATCAGCTGTCCCCTCCATCACTTATACTTTTAGCATATTGTGCTTTTGCGACAGGGAGGTATGTTTATAGAAAGGCCTCTTCGCGGATTACCATTACAAAAATGCAAAAGTCCATACTATGAATATCAGCCTATGACTTAATGTACAAAGTATAGGAATGGAATCATACAAAAGACAGGAGACAACTGAAACTACCATAAGTACATACAAGATTATCAGTAATGATGATAGTACACAACAGACAGCAGTTAACTGGTAGGTAAACACAACTATATACAAGAAAAAAATGGCCACAAGGCATGGGGAATATGTCGTATGCGTCTGGGCAGTGATCTGTATGTCTATCTTTCTGCCAGGGTTGCATCACTGGGCAACAGAATTTCATAATACAATATGTGCACACTGTTGGCACTCAATATCTAGGAAGAGAAAGCAGATGGAGGTGAAAGGCCTATACAGAAGTGTATTAAAAGTAAAAAAGAAGAATTTGAGAAGATAAGAGTGAAAGAATAAGAGATAACAAGAGGGAAAAGGAGAAGAAGGGGAGGGATAGGGGTAAAAAATAAGTTGAAAGGTTCTAAGAAAATGATTATGTATAATTACAAATCAGTAGTGACAACAGAAGGATATATATAAGCTGTAGTCATCATTGTATTTCTGTGTACAGGCTAAATAGCTTTTGGAGTTAATTTCTGTTATAAGTTTTGGTGGGAGGCAGATTTTGTGACATATGATGCATAATGGGGGAAAAATCAATGTGCTGAGTTGTTCAGTAGTTTGTGAGGTGTTTAGTTGCTGAGATCTAAGCAAATTGTGGATACCATGCATACAAATATGTAGGTACTGAACGGACAATTTCATCAGTAATTGTTATGTGTTTCAAAAATAGAGTAGGAGAAACACAGGAGTATCAGAACAGCATATTACATCTCAAAGTAAGAAGCAAAAAATAGTAGTGTAATCCCTACACAGTGATCCCAGATGGGATCTATATCATCCTTCAATCACTTTCCAGCTTGTTGTCAACATTAGTGCCATGAAGTGTGTAGTGAGTCTGCATAACCATTAATGCAGGGAGCAAAGGCTGAAGGTACACAAGTTTTTCTTACACAAGGAGTCTCCAAATATAGCAGAACAGAATGAAATAATTTGAAGAAGGATCAAGATTCTCATACTGCTCACAAGTGACCATTGTCATGTTAAAAGCTTCTTGACATGATAGTGTGTTATGATTGTCAGCCATGTCCCTCTTTGTGTTCCATGCCAAATATGTTTTTATGAACAATTGAAAAAAATACAAAAATGACTACATTCTTTTGCCAAAACAATTTCATGTATAGTTATGCTACAAAAGATATTGTTATTGATGAAGTATAATGACAGATTTCCTGCACTAGGCATACATACCGATCATCATGAAGCACATCAAACATATCAGAGAAGGAACACACATACGTGTATTTGTGTCATAACACACATTTGTTAAGAAACATGCATTTTGTTTTGTAGAAACAGCATGCACATAGCAGTCAGAGTGTTGTTGTGTAAGTATCCTACCATGCTGGATGCATATGCGATGCTCTTTCATCCTGTCAGTAGTATTATTGTATTTGTCATGGGCCTACATGCAGAGAAGTATTTCCAGAACAAAGGTTACTGACATAATCTCTCAATGGTCAGCTTTGCTTATACGCTTTGGAAAAACCTATGAACCTGTCTATGCTAATGCATGAGGTGTTCATTACAACATATATATAAGTGTAAAATGCAACAACCATAGTGAGCATAATACAGTTCACTATAGACCAGACAGAAAGGAAAATGTATTCAACTAAAAGCCTTCAGTGCTCTGTTGAACAGTTTACACAAAGGTCATCTTTCAGTTTTATTGATTGCATTTACACTTTCAGACCAACTTTGAGTTTTTTTTTTTTTTTTGCTTTTTAGTTTTGATTGATTTGCTTTGCTGGATGGCCGTGATGGTGCAGCGGTTAGCGTTGTCACCTCACAGCAAGAGGCTCTCCGGTTCGATCTTCGGCTGGGGTGTCTTCTGTGTGGAGTCTGCATGTTCTCCCTGTGGTTATGTGGGTTTCCTCTGGGTGCTCCGGTTTCCTCCCAAAGACATGCTGCAAGTGGATTGGACCCGCCAAAAATTGGCCCTAGGCGTGTGTGTGTGTGCCTTCTGTGGAAGGTTGGGCACTGGGCTGGCAACTCAACACCATAAAACTCCACTGCCAATCATGAGCAGACAAGGTAATCCACTGTGGTGACCCCTAACTGGAAAAAGCTGAAAGAGCGAGAGAGAGTTTTTGATTGCTTTGATTTTTAAGTTCAGTATAAACACAAAACAGTTTTGACAGGAATATTGTAAATATCATTTACTATGTTCCAGACATGTTTGACTATACCAATAATGTATTTCAAAGCACATCAATCTGTGCATGCAAATGCTCGCAGCATTTCCCTCATTTACTATTCTACAAGCTGATGCAAAAAGAAAGAAAGAAAATACAAATAAAAAATAGAAAAGATGCAATCCTGTCATGCATATTTAGCTTTATGAAATTCTGTTGCCCCAAAGATGCACCCCTGGCAGACAGGTATACAAGCCATTGCCAGGATGCATTCTGCACTCCATTTTTAAATTCAGTAGTCATAAGTTCCAAAATTTGTGAAAACACTAAATGTGGCAAACAATACTTCAACATAAGTCACATGATCGGACCCACAAACTATAGAGCAGAAAAGCTTGAACCAGGCTTCCTGAAGCATATATATTTTAGATTCCAAGTTGCTGAGGGATAAGGTCCCAGTCATGGCAACATTAAAGCAACATTAAAGCAAACAAACAAACAAACAAACAAACATTGCATCTGGCATAAAAAAAAACAAAGTTTTATGACCCCACAAGATGCAGTAAATGGTGGCAATTGAATTATTCAATGATGAAAGAAATTTAACCATCTGCCCACTAACAAGGTTATGAAATAAAGAAAGAAAGAAATAAACTAGACTTATACTATACATGCTTTTAATACTAAGGTTTTAAATCATGCAAATTATGTAACAATCAATAGGAGAACACCATAGGTTCATAGGTTCATACTAGGCTATCTGCCCTAGGGCATTTATAAGCCTAGCCAGAATGTGTTTGGCTTTCGCCACCCATTTTAAATTTATTTTGCTATGCCCTTTTTCGAGGTTAGTATACTGTGCCTCTGTCTAACAGTGACACAGAAGTGATACCCGGGGTAAACCTACGATCTCCCATCCACTCATCAAGATTCCTCTTGAAGAGAGTCAATGAGGGACTCTGCCTAACCTGGACTGGGATTTTATTCCAGAGTGAAGGGAGCCTCTGGGTTATGAATCTGTCCCTCCAGCATGTCCTATTTATTTCAGTGCTGAGGTTCAAGTCTCTCGAACGTAGCTCGATGGGATTTGGATTTTCTGAGGTGCAGCATGTCCATTAATTCCGGGTTGGACATGGCTTTATACGTCAGGCACAGATCGCCTCTGAACAGGCGGTATGCTACTGAGTAGAGCTGGAGTTTCTTTAACCGGGCAGCATATGGCATCTGTTTGAGCCCTTTGATCCTCTTGGTGAGGTACTTTTGGGGTCTTTCAAGTTGCTGCAGGTGTCTGGTAAGGTACATCCCAAAAGGGGCATTGTACTCAATTATGGGCCTGATGAGGGATGAGTAAAGAGGCACGATGACCTCCCTGATCTAGATGTGAATCCCTTCATGATTAGGTGGGCTATATAAAATGTTTTTCTAACCACTTTGGCCACGTGGTTGTCAAATGAGAGATTGCTGTCAACTTGGGTTCCCAGGTCCCTAATTACTTCTTCTGTACTTAATGAATTACCACCTATGTGGTAATTTGTGGGCACTTTGTTTTTGCCAAAGGGGATGACTATACACTTTTTGGCATTTAGCTTGAGGCCATGGCTCTGGCACCAGTTGTCTGTTTCTATGAGGCCCTTTTGGAGGATGCTTGTGTCGGCTGGAGAGTCAATTATGGCACCCAGTTTGCAGTCATCTGCGAACTTGGTCAGCCACAGTCCTTCCTTGTTGGCTTGTACCTCTGAGAAATATATACCGAACAAGAGAGGTCAAAGGACTGAGCCTTGTGGGACACCACTTATAACTGGTTTGGAGTCTGACATGGCTCCAGCAATTCTAACCATGTGGGTTCTGTCCTTGAGCCAGTTTGCAATCCATCTAGTGACATAGGGGTTTATATTTAAGCTGGTGAGCTTATCTATAATGCCCGAGTGGGGTATTGTATCGAAGGCTTTTGCAAGGTCCAGGTAGGCTGTGTGGACCACCTTCCCCTCGCCAATGGCCTTGGTGATTGTTTCAAAGAAATCAACCAGGTTTAAGAGGCAGGATCTGCCCTTAACAAAGCCGAACTGGGTAGGATCCAGTGTCTGTAGGTCCCCAATATCTTTATTTATGAGGTCCATGATGATCCTTTCCATAGCTTTGCAGACCAAGCTAGTCCGGCTTATGGGGCAATAGTTTCCAGGATCCGTTGAGGCACCACCTTTATGGAGAGGTACCACTGTTGCTGTATGCCACTCTTTGGGCACATATCCTGTAGTAAGGCTGAGATTGAACATTAGTTTTATGTTTGGGTTTAGCTCTTCTTGGAGTTCATGTAGGACGCAGCCCGGGACACCATCTGGTCCCATTGATGCTGTGTTTTTTGCTTTGGAGAGGGTGGCTCTTACCTGAGCATCTGAGATGTCAGGGGGGGCAGCACTCTGCTGGGATAGATATTTGCCCTTTGGTGGGAGGGGGAGTTTGCACTGAACCTGTCAGCTAGGATGTTGGCAATGTCTGTGGGTTCGGTTTATTTTTGTCATTTTGGACTAATTCTGAGCATATCTGGGAATTACCACCCAGGTTCCTAACATAACTAAAGAAAGCCTTGTGATTATCCTTAGTGTCCTGTGAAATTTTCTCTCGAAGCTGGCCTTAGACAATTTTATGAGTGCCCGTAGTTTTTGCTAATACTGATTAGTGATGCCTTCCCTTTTGGGATTTTGCTCTATCATGTAGTAGCTTCCTCCTTCTATTGTATAGTTTGTTTATGGCTGGGGTCCACCAGACAGGACGTCTGCCTTTGGAGGATTGGGTCTTGGTTTTATTTGGGATCGCATGATCCATGCATTCCTGAAGGTGTTCATAGAATGCATTTATAAAGGATTCTGTGGTCTGGGCCGTATTTTCCACAGGCCCGGGGGCTTTGAAGGATTCCACCTCGGTTTTGAGGAGTGTGAAATTTGCTTTAGAGAAGTTTTTCACTGTGGTTTTCTGGGCAGGGGGTGGAGATGGGATGTGAATATCCAGTGAGATTAGTTTATGGTCTGATCTTACCAGTGAGGGATACACTTCTGGTCTGGAGCATAGAGTCCCCATGTTGGTGATGATCAGGTCCAGTATGTTTTCCCCTCTTGGGTGAGTGGTAACAAGTTGTTCCATAGCATTTGAGTTTATAAATTCTAGGAACCTTTGGGCTAGGGTGTTGGAGCTAGAGTAATGCTCCCAGTCTATGTTTGGGTAGTTGAAGTCGCCCAATATAATGGTGTTTGTAGAGACCTTCATATGTTCCAGTGTTCTCAGGAAGGCCGAGTGGGGTTCCTGGGTTTGGGAGGGTGGTCTGTAGCAGGCTATAAACTGGAAGGCAGTTTTACCCATGGTTAGTTGTACATGGATAGTCTCTGATGCTTCGTGCTTTGCCACCAACCTGGAGGTGCGGGTATCTTTGATGAATATCGATACTCCCCCTCCTTTTGTGGTTCGGTCCAAGTTTTGGGGCCGAAAAGCATGGTATGTGGTATAACCTGGTAGTGCTGGGGTGCTCTCGGGAGCCCTGAGCCAGATTTCTGATACTGCACAGATATCGATGTTCTCCATGCTAAGGAGAGTTTCGAGTGCATGCATCTTGAGGTTTAGACTACTGGCGTTGAGTAGCATTACTCTTAGTTTCTTATCCCTTGTGATACCTATGGAGGTGGGTTTGTCTTTTGAGCCTTGCCTAAAAAAGGCACTATAGGGGTAGCAAGAGCCTTTGCCAATATCCGAAAGCCCAGGGTGACAGGTGCAAGCCATCCCTAGTGAAGCATCGTGGCTTGTCGAGCATATCATCCCAAGCCGACAGGCATTGGATCCCCTTTGAATGACACCACTACTTAAGCCAATTGTTGAAATTGATCATCTTGTCTTCATATTGTGGCATTATTCTTGGTGAGGGTAAGATGCTACTCAAGGTCAGGGTCATACCGGCCTGGGCTACATGCTCAGAGAGCTCCTCTATGTCTCTTTTCATGTAGTCCAGGGAGGTACGTCTCAGGTCATTCACACCAGCATGGACAATGACTGAGTCATATTTGTACTTGCCTTGAAGTGACCTGAGTGCTTGTGTTATGTGGCAGATACTAGCGCCCGACAGGCTGCTCACCGTGACCTTCTCCTTGTTCAGCCTGGTGAGCGGGACGTCAGTGTGCCTGACGATAGAGTCACCTGTTACAAGTGTATCAGGTGTGTTGTTTAGTCTTAAGGGCTGTGACTGTTCGGCACATTGGCTTTGTGAGATATGTGTTGCACGTGTTTTGTTTTGGGGTAGCGGTTGCTTGGATGTCTGCTTTGGAGGTCTCTGCTGCTTAGGCAGATCTTTATTTAGAGCCTCCGAGTATGTTTTTGTGTGATTATGTGTTCGGATTGCTGTCGTGGTAGGTCTATGTGAGACTGGAATTGTAGTGAGTGTGGTTTCCTGCTCCTCCTGACTGGTTATGCCAGTACTGAGTTGAGAGAGCTTAGCCTCCAGTTTGGCTATATGGTTGCATCTCTCACATGTGTTGGAATTTGTTGGGAGGAGGAGAGGGTTGTCTGTGTACATGACGCAGTTGTAACATTGCCTCAAGATTCCCAGATTCACCAACTGGACCGGACAGGAGATTGACAACTGACCTTTGGACATGCTAGAATAATATTGGGAATTCCTTTATAATTGAAAACAAGGGCCAGTGGGGAGTGAGGGTGTAGTGCTTTTAATTTTTAGTGCTGACTTATATAATTGCTTTAGTGAGCAAGTGCCAGGTAACTTAAGTGCAATGTGTTACCGGTAACTTAAATGCAAAAATGACAAACAGTAAATTTCTTTCAAGTGAAACAAGGAAATAAGTACAGTAAGCAATGCAGATATCACTAGTGATCCACAGAAGTGCTGAGAAGCCACGTATTAGGTGGAATTAGCATTCCAGGGAAATAACAAGCAAACAAACGGCAAGCATATAAACAAAGCTAGATTAAGCAGGCCTGGATCTAGTCTATGCAACAGCAAACAAGGTGTACCAATTTCAGTAAGATACAGTTCAAATATTCAGGCACTATAAACCTTTAACCAGAAATTCCCAGCTCAGAAGGGCAGAGTCCAGCCTCTTCTCCCACAAGAGTGCAGACCACGAACCTTCTTAATGTAAAATAACTGGCCTGAAGCCCAAGTGCTTAAACCAGAACTAATACACTTTAAGTATAACAGACACTGGGCTCTCAATCAGCAGTTCCCAACTTAGGAGGGTGAAAGCTACCTGTCCTGCCACCACAGTGCATGCCACAAACCTTCCTAATGTAAAACAACTGGTCTGAAGCCCAAGTGCTTAATCCAAAAGACTTAGAATGATAGCTACACTTTAATCAAGTTACTACCAAGCAGTAATAAATACAATTGAATACTTTAGAGAATGCCTGGATTAGTGCTCAAGTTACACAAACAAAGCTAGATCCAGCAGGCCCAAATCCAGTCTATGCCACAGCAAACAAGGCGCACCAACTTCAGTAAGAAGCAGTTCAGATATGCATGCACTATAAGCCTTTAACCAGAAATTCCCAGCTCAGAAGGGCAGAGTCCAGCCTCTCCTCCCACAAGAGTGCAGAGCACGAACCCTCTTAATGTAAAATAACTGGCCTGAAAGCCCAAGTGCTTAAACCAGAATGAATACACGTTTAGAATAACAGACACTGAGCCCTCAATCAGCAGTTCCCAACCTAGAAGGATGTAAGCTACCTGTTCTGCCACTACAGTGCAGACCACAAACCCTCTCAGTGCAAAACAACTGGTCCGAAGCCCAAGTGTTTAAACCAAAAGGTTTAGAATGAGTTACACCAAGCAGTAATAAATACAATTGAGTACTTTTAAGATGATGCAAAAGTAAAATAAAGTAGGTAGAAACACAAGAACAGTAAAAGCAGATTAATTTTTTTTTCTGAACAAGTGCTGAGGTCAAAGAAACAGATTTGAGTGCTGAAACTAGAAAACTGGCTAGTTATAAGAAAAAAAACTAAGCTAGAAGTCTTCCCTCCAACACAGAAGGGCTTGAGGGCTCAGAAGCCTACAAATAGTCTATACCACTTAACAGGAAAGGCAGGAAACAAGCTTACATTTTTTATTCTGTTTCCCAGATGCTCTCTTTGCACACAGTAGGAGTGCCTGAAATCAGAATATGATCTCACTGCACTCAGTTGAGTGAGCAAATGAGATGGGCCCAGAAGGAGTATCCAAACACAAATTTACAAGAGGGGCGGGCAGTTTCAAGGCCACTAAGATTAACACCAAAACAAAAACAGGGAGGGTGGGTGAGACTAACTGAAGAGCAGAGTCAAAACTTCCAGTTCAGTTAATATTCCTGCAACACAGTTAAAATCAATTTAAATACTGTATTTTTTGAAAAAAAGTGCAGATAAAGGTACTTAAATTCTCTTATACATCCAGTTGAATACAGTTAGTTCTTAGCTGGCCAAAGCTGAGGTTTTTAAGCAGAAAATATTTCACACTGTCATATCAAATATACTGAATGTATATAGTTGATATATGTTTTCATGTTAAAAATTGTCTTTTGTTCTCTGTATTATTTACTTATGTTTTATGATATGAATAAAGCAATAAACAATAAATTGAAAAAAAAAGAAAGAAACTAGCCAGATGTTTATGTCACCAATGTATTGCCCTTAAGGCTTTGAATTGGCTTGAACTGCTTCACCACTTACATTATACACTTTTTATGTCCATACACGACCTTATTACAAAGCCAGTGACTGCCCTACTTTTACTCGTATTCTCCACTTCTATCACTCTAGTGGACTAATTTGATCTAATGAAAAACATCTTCTCAACATATATAAACCCCACATCTGCTCACCATATATAAACCCCACAAATTGCCTGGCTAAAGTCTCTACTCATACTCTGTCACTAAAAAAATGGAATTATATCCCCCTACAAACTACATCTATCTCTAACCTCTACAACTAAGTTAAGTTTGTTTGTGGTAGCATTTTGTATATTTTAAGCTTGTTTGTGGTAACATTTCACTCTGGACTCTTTACATTAGGAGGACTGGGATTATTCATCAAGTGGCAACAGGTGTTTTTGTGTCTGTCTGAGCTGGGAAGCACACAAAAGGGCTCTAAATATTTTTCTACACTTCTCTTACATACAGTGACTGTACTTTAGCAGCTTCAGAAAAAACATGTACTGAATGCTGCTACCTTAAGTAGTTAATTGCATTGCATTACATTGTATCTGTTAGTTGTAGGGCTGTTGTTGGTAGTTTGTGTGGACTTTTTATACTTGGGGTCCAAACCAGATGTTCTACAATTAGAAGGTGTTTTTCTGCACCATTGTGGCAGAAGTGTGCTGCTCTAACCTATTGGAAGGCTTATTGTGTGCTTTCCTGATTGGTAATTAGCTTAAAACTTTTTTCTCTTTGCCTGTATTTAAGAATCATGTTTGTGTGATGCTGCTCTTTCTGCAGCAGCAGTTAGCAGTGCCCTGTATAGATGCAAAATCCTAGAAGCTCAATTTTTCCCTAAATAGCTGTTAGTGAAACCTTTCCAAGATTTCTGCTTTTCTAAGAGCACTGAGTAGTGTTGTCTTATTGGTCAAACTTGGCCTATAAAAATATAGGTCCCTCTTGTAGTCTTGGCACTGCCAGCACAGTCTTGTCAAATTAACCCATTCCCTTCCCTAATAAAGCATACAGTAAGAGCCTGATATCATGTACAGACAGTTTTCCATCATCTCTCTGGTCAGCCTGATAGACATGGGCATCCTGAGGCAATGCACCAATTGTCTCATGTATACTGGCAACCACTTATTCCTGAAACAAACAAATACTTTATGTGAGAGATGTGGTTGCACTATGAAACTGAAGGCAAGCCTCTCACATAAGGACAAATCAAATGACAAACAGGTTGTCAGTACACACACACTTCCCACACTAAGTAAGGACACGATACATAAACCCACATATGTGGAGGTACATGCTAGTAACTTCCTGTCCTTTTATACTGTGGAAGCCACCATTTTTTTTCCATAATAAATCTTTATTGTTATATACTTCATACAACATTATAAAATACAAACTACTAACTAACACTGTAACAATCACACCAAACAATATACAATATTTACAAGAATGCTTCCATATAAGACATTAGAAATATAAGAAAAACACAGGAATAATTAGTAAGTTTCCAATATTGAACAGTTTGATTAGACATTTCTCTCCAAATATAGCAATGATTATACTTGCATACCCACAAATATCTCCTGTGTGCTTATTGTCCTGTTTAAAGGTTAGAAAGGTGAAATGCAAAACTGAAATATAGTGCACTACTCTTGTTTGCCAAACATTACTTAAGGTGGATGAGTATAGACAAATAGTACTGTACCTAACTAGTTCAACCATCAAGAAATCTGTAACATTTTCTCTCTCTCTCCCTCCCAGTGAAACAAGCACATATACCTTCTGCAGCAGCAGTAGTTAGACTTATCATATCACACTACCTAAAGAACTTGCACTGCTGAATTTCACCTGCAGTTAGCAAGAAGTACACAAGCAACACATAAAGTTAAATCTATGTAAGGCAATATGCAAATAATTTAAGTCTAGTTTGCATTGTTTTCTAGTGTTTAACCTGCTGGAAAGATATCCCCATCCCCCACTCATCCACTCACACTCTTAGGCCTTTTTACTGCTGAAGGTGAAGCTACATTAACACTTCAGCATATTTCACTCATCAGTGTTATATATCCATGGAAATACATTGAAAAGCCCATAAATATAAAATTAGATGCTGTGACTCGAGATAAGTATTTAGAGTTCAGACAGCTTGTCTTTTGTATCCATGAACATCCAACTTCACTGATTGCTTATGATGGTAAACCATCTGGGAGGTTCTTCCCGCTCCATTTGCTCTGCTCACTCCTCTCCCCTGCCCTTATATCCCACCCTCCCCCAGCACCTCTACTCTTATCCTAAGCAAACCACTCCCCCTCATTCCTGTGATCCATTTACATGCAACCCAACCTTGTCCACACCCACATTTCATGCGCAACTTACTTTCTTTTATTTCGCCAAACTTATCTGCTCTCCCTTACATCCATCCCCTTGAATTCACAAGCCCACTACTATACTTTTTGCATCTTACTCTACTCTACCATTACAATACAATCACCACCTCAAACTATTTTAAATTAACTCCAGGCTTACCACCTTCTCTTCTACTATACACACAAACTGGCATTACACCATAATTTTACTACTGACCAATCATATCAACCCCACCCATCCTTATCACAAACTGCAAGGTAAAACACCTAACCACATTATCAAAGCCCTCTCTGAAGTCAAAACATTCCAACCTTACCTTCAGCTGCACACATATCACATGTTAACAGTCTTTATTTACATCTGTTCTGCATTCAAACACACAAACTCCACTTTTACTATTTTTAAACCCACTGTCACAGCTGACATGCTCCTCCTAACTTGCTTAGCCTCTTTACTCTTAATTCCCAACCTCACTACAGCTATATCTTTGCATACCCCCCCACACCGATACACATCAACAACCTCCTCTAACCCTCTCCCCAATAAGCAACACAGCTTCTCACATATCTCTTCCCAGCTTTTCCCCCATACCGTCAAATTCTATTCAAGCCACAAATTGGCCTCCTCACCTCCTATGAACCCACACTTGACACCAGTACCCTCACCTAGGAATAAAAAACACTTCCCATGGTACTCATTCCTCATTACCTATCCACTCAAATGTGGAGACATACATCCTAACCCTGGCCCACCCTCTAATCCTAATCACAACAGAAACCCCAAAGACTTAAACATACTTAAACTTAACCTTAGAAGTATATGTAATAAAATAGCCCCACTGCATGCCTGGATTGATCAAAATAAACCTGACATACTAGCCCGTACTGAAACATGGCTACATTCCAATGTAAAAGACTCAGAAATAATGCCACCAACCATTACAATAACCAGAAGAGATAGATCTAAAAAAAGGGTTGAGAGATAGTACTTCTATATCCCTCTACACTCAACATCACACCCTATACCAGTAATATATCCATATTTTCTATTGCTGAGGTACTAATCTCCTTTTTGAACCTCAGTATATCAAAAATAATTTGCATAATAGTAATATATATCCCACCAGGTAACAATATACCAATGTTGGAAAATATTTTATCCTGGACATCCCAAACAATAAACCTTGAAACAATAATCTTAGGAGACGTAAATATAGATTGGCAAACCATAGCTCCCCCACAAATAGTATAAATCTGTATGTTTTTTCATAGCTTATGAATGCTCCAACAAGATACAGCAAAGATCTTGCCCGCCAATCCACCTTAGACTGGATTCTAGTGTCCCACCCTGCTAATTACCCCTCTTCTGGTACACTGCCTAGCTCCCTGAGTGATCATCTGCCAGCTTACTCCCTTAGAACAAACTCCCAACAACTAAGAGTAAACACTATAAAATCAGTTAGGAACTCAATTAATTTTTGTCAGCATAAATTCAACAATCTCCTACAGGAAATAGACTGGACACCCCTTAAACAGCTACCCCTTAATGATGCTGTACTATACTTTAATAACACCTTCCTTTACATACTTAATACACCAGCTGCCATTCATATGAAAAGAATCAAAAAGAACTGAACACCATGGCTCTCTAAGGAATGTAAACACCTGATGAAGCAAAGGGGCCTAGCCTGGTCAACCTGGAAACTAAACAATAATGAACAAACTCATGTAAATTTCAAAACACTACGTAACAAAGTGACAACACTAATCAACAGAGATAAGAAGTCATATTATTCCCAGCTTAAATTCCAGCATAAAATCCACCCCAGTAAATTTTGACACTCCATTTATTCTCTACTTAACCCTGGAAGTAATGGAGAGCACACCCTATCACCTGATACCCCTCCATCACAAATAGCGGAAAACTTTAACATGTACTTCATAAAATTAATTTCAGACCTACTAACTAACACTCCTAATGCTGCCCCCCTCACCCTTCAACCTATTCAGACACTGTCCCCAGGCCATCAACTACTTCTAACCCTGTCATTACTAACCCCTATACTCAACAAAATGTCATACAAACCTCATTCCCATTTCAGCCCATACCCACTGACACCATTAAGAAACTGCTACAAAAACTAAAACCCTGCTCTACTTCAGCTGACAACCCCCCCCCCATACTACCTCAAACTGGCTGCTAACACAGTTGCCTACCCAATCAGTATCCTTATAAGTAGGTCTTTATCCAAATCAGAAGTACCTACCATATGGAAACAATCTCACATCACCCCCATCCACAAAGGAAGCAACTCTTTTGATCCATCCAGTTTCCGTCCTCTATCCATCTTGTCACCCATATCCGAAATTCTCGAGAGAGGTATCCATCAGCAGGTAATACAATATCTATTGAAAAACAATCTTTAACCAAAATCAAGCATGGCTTTCAACCTAGCCATAGCACAGCTACAGCCCTATTATCTTTTTACAGACACCGTAAACAAGGCCAGAGATGCAGGATGCTATACAGCCTCAGTATTCCTTGATCTCTCCATTGCCTTTGACACAGTGTCTCACCCATTACCTTTGAACACACTGTCTAACTTAGGCTTCAAACATCTCACATAACACAATAAAATGGTTTCAGAGCTACCTCAAGGAATGTAAACAAGCAGTGAAATGGTTCAACAAACTCTCACCCTTTCTCCACAACCCTACTGGAGTCCCCCAAGGCTCCATCCTAGGACCCCTACTCTTCAACATTTTCACAAACAACCTTCACACTGCCTCTCACCCTGGAAACCGCATTCAATATGCTGATAGTTCCACCATAATCTGCACTGCTCAATCACTACCAGAACTACTCTCAAAAACTAAACAGTCCGTTACAGCAGTTGAATCCTGTCTAAGAAATGTCCAACTCTTTCTTAATCCAAAGAAGACAAAACTAGTACTCTTTCATTCCAAAAACACGTCCCTTGTCACTGATCATTTTAACATCCTTCCATCTGACACACTGCCTAAAAATAGTGCAGGAAACCAAACTTCTATGTGCTATCATTGACAATAAACTTTCATTTGACCTCCATATACAGCAACATATAATGAAAACTCATCAAAAGCTGGGACTCATATAGAAACAAACATTTTTTTTTTACTGCAGCAACAAAAACTACCCTTGCAAAAACATGTTTACTTCCCTCTCTTCTGTATGGTGCCCCTATCTTAACTAACTTACAAAATTCTACCCTAAGCAAGTTGGAACAGTGCTACAACAAAGTTGCAAAGTTTGCCACAAACTCTAAATATCACACACACCACTGTAAACCACTCCTAGAATTAAACTGGCTTGAACTACCCAACCAACTTGCCTTTATTCAGCTATCCACCTTGCACAACCTTATTTTCAAGCCGACTTCCTGCCCTGCACTAGCCAATCTAGTCGCAGCTTTAACACCAAATTGATCCCTACGATCAGAAGACAAAAATCTCTTATCTATCACAAAACCCACAAGAAAACCTGGTCACTCTCTGTATTGATACTGTGTCTCTATACATTGGAATTCACTACCTCAAGCTACCAGGTTTATTCCTGGCTGGTTACATTTCAAAGCCTCTTTAAAAAATCATCTCAAAAATACATGGCTCTGCTCCTGCATAAAGCCTGCCTAATGCTCAGATCTTCTTCTCTCATGTTTCAATCCCTCACAGACTGCAAGATCCTAAAGCTCTTCTAACTCCTTCTCTGCTTCTATACCATATCCTTAAGCTGCTGCTCAGGCTTTTATTGCTTCTGTTCTTCTTAACTCTCTCTCTCACTATATGTCTGCATCACTAACTTTCTGGCTGCTATTTCTACATCATGTATGATGAGAGTGACTATTATCATCTGTAATGTTTTAACTGTATAGAACTGTTTAGATGTGTAGTAATATATTACAACATCTTGTAGCAGTTTGTTCTTTCAACTTCTTTTTTGTATAATATTTCTAATGTAATCTTTATTCTATTGGATTATACTGTATTTGTATTGTACTGTATGTGGAGCCTTTCTCCCCGGGCCTCTGCTGAAAATGGGTTCTGTAGACCAGGGTGGTAAACAAATGTCAAATAAATAATAAATAAATACAGATGTTTTCCTCACCAGGCTGGATAAGGAGCGGGTTACTGTTAGCTGACTGTCAGGTGCCAGGAACCGACAAGTCACTCAAGCACTCAAATCACTTGACTACAATTACTGGTATAACTCCATCATAGTCCATGTAGCGGTGTGGGGGTGAATGACTTGAGACGTACCTCACTGGACTATACGAAGAGAGACATGACTGAGATTATGTGCCATGGCAGATATACGCCTATCCTTATGCAGCATTCTACTTTCTCCAAGGATGAAGCCACAATTGAAACAAAAAAAAATAATTGACTTTAACAATTGGCTTAGCTCCTGATGTCAGTCCAAGGGGATCCAATATCTGTCAGCTTGGGAAGACATGGTCTGCACCTGTCACCTCTAGACATTTGGATAGTGGCAAAGGCATTAGCCATCCCTATTTTGCCTTTTTTAGGCAGTGTCAAAATAACCAACCTCTCAACATAACAAAATCTTCTCTAAATAAACTCAAGGCACTGCTGTTTAATGCTAGGGAATCTAAACAAGAAACTGCACTCCCTGAAAGCACTCCTCACTTTGGAAGATGCTGATGTCTGTGCAGTCATGAGACATGGTTTAAAGGCGTGGAAATTACCCCAGCCATGCAGGGATACAATGGCTTCCATACATTCAGACCACAAACTGAGCATGAAAGAACCAAAGGAGGAGGCGTAGCCATCTTCATTAAGAATAAGTACATCTCGAGACTGGTCAAACAGTATCCATGTCCAGTTAACTATAAGCAAAGCCGCTACCACATCATAGCTAGCTATAGGTCCCCCACCATGAAACAAAAAATGCATACTGCATACCTGGACCTACTGGAGTCACTTGCCTACAGCCCAACACCTTACTCATGGGTGATTATAATTATCACACCCTCGACTGGAAAACATACACAATCACAAACATGCTGGCTCAGAGGTTCTTGGACTTTGTCAATGTAAATGCTCTGGAATAGCTAGTCAACACACCCACAAGAGGCTCAAATGTCCTGGATGTAGTATTCACTAAAATGGGAGAGCATTGCACCCACCTCCATGTGATATCCTCCCTAGTAAGATCAGACCATAAATCAGTCTAATTTGATGTAATTATAAGACCAGATACCTCAAAAAGCACAAAAATACTTGAGAATTATTCAAAGATAAATTATCTCCTACTAAGTGATGGTATAAAAAGTTCCAAAGCCCCCTGAAATGCAGATAACGTGGACTCCTATGCAAAGGTGTGCACCAATGTCCGGTATAACCACTTAAGCAGTTGTACAGAATCACTTGTGCCTAACTGGATTAAAATAAGGTCGTGCTGAAAAAAACAAGCCACTCTGGTGGACCCCTAATATAAGCAGGCTATACAACAAGAGAAAGAAATTAATATCCAAGAAGAACAGGGAACAGGCTCAGAAGAGGAAGAAGTCCTTCTCTAGCTTAATTAAACAAATTAGAGATATTGTTAAGTCCTCCAAAGCTAATTACAAAGCAAAAATAGCCTTCCTAGTTAAGGATAATCACAAGACATTTTTATTTTATTTATTTATTTTACATTTGTTGACTGGGCTAGACTAACTGGATATATGTCCATTTTCAGTAGAGGCCCGGGGAGAAAAGCTCCAACCAGTTACAGAGACAAATGTGTAATATTACAGTATACATATTCACAATATAAATTAGTAACATACAGTAAAAGTGGATGAGATAAAAATACTTTGTGAAAACCCTAAAAAAAGTAGATGTGTTTAATAATTTTTTTTTTTTTTTTTTTTTTTTTTTTTTAGAAGATGAGGGAATGTAAGATAAGGGGGTGGATGCTATAGCAGAAAGAGCATTAGGAACCAAATTGTGTTGTAAATGTTTGTATATTGGGTGTAATCAGTCAGGGTTGGAGCAGGGACAAAGCCAGTGGTTCTTTAGATATTCTTTAAGATGCTTTTTGAATAGTTGAGTGGAAGCAAGTGAGGTAAGTTCAGTTGGAAGTTGATTCCAACTTTTTCCCACTGTATTGGTGAAGAGTGAGTCCCCTGCTTTGTTGTTTGATTTGACAGTAGACACTAGGAGTTTGTTTGCTGAGCGAAGTGTAGAGAGATTTTTGTAGGGGGTGATCAAATTAGTGAGGATTGGTATATTATTGGGGTGATAGAGGATTTTTTGAGTTATAGCAAGTTGCTGATAGAGAAGCTTATTATGCAGTTCAAGCCATCCCAGTTGTTTGAGGTTTTGGCAATGGTGAGTTCTATAGGGGGAACAGGTAGCAAATCTAGCTATGTTGTTATAACAGGTGGACAGTTTATTAATGTTATTTCTAGATAGATTAGTATAAATTGGAGAAGCATAGAAGAGGGTAGAGGAAAGGTGGGTCTGAGCAAGAGTAAGTCTTGCTTGGGGGGTGAGGAAGGGTTTGATTTTATAGAGTGATGCTAATTTTTTGTTGACAGTTTTTATTGTTGAGTTAATATGGTCATCAAAGCTGAGGGTGTTGTCAATTGTAACTCCCAGTAAGCAGGTTGTGGTATCAGGGACTATATTAGTGCCATTGTTGGAGGTTACTATGAAGTTTGGGGGAGTTGACTTAGGGGTAGGAGCAAAGAGTAGTAATTTTGTTTTTTTGGGGTTCAGAAGGAGGCGGTGTTGCATGAACCACTTTTCAACACTGTTTAGTACTGTTTGGGTCTGGAGTTGGAGAGAGTTTATGGATTTGGCAGTGCAAATTAATGTTGAGTCGTCTGCATATTGGATGCAAGTGGCTTGTGGAATATTGGTATGTAGGTTGTTAATAAATAGTGAGAAGAGAAGAGGACCTAAAATAGAGCCTTGAGGTACTCCTATGTTCACAGGGAGGGAAGAAGAAAGAGTATTATTCCAAAGGACTACCTGCTGTCTGTTTTCAAGATAGGATTTAAACCAATGAATTGATTGTGAGTCAAGTGAATGGGCTTTCAGGGTTTCAATGAGTAAGTTGTGGTTCACCATGTCGAAGGCCTTTGAAAGGTCTATAAATAGAGCAGAAGAGAAAGTATTGTTGTTACGATTTTCATTAATAGAGTTAGCAAAGGATAGTAGGGCGGTTGTTGTGCTGTGGAATGGTCTAAAACCATGTTGGCAGTTGGCAAGTAGATTATTATGGATAAGGTGGTTTAGTAGTTGTTTGTGTATACATTTTTCCATTATTTTAGCAATTGGTGAGAGTAAGGCTATTGGCCTAAAATTTGATAGTTTAGTAGATGTGCCACCTTTGTGTAGGGGGATGATATGGGAAACTTTCCATATGGATGGGATTTGACTTTCAGAGATAGTTCTGTTTATAAGGATGGAGATGGGGTAGGCAATGGATTTAGCTGCTAGTTGCAGGAATTCTGCTGGAAGGCAATCAGCAGAAGGGGTGCAGGGTCTAAGTTTTTGGTGGAGTTTAGAAATGATGGATGTAGGAACAGGTTGTATATGAAAAGTGGGAATTGTAGGATTAGGGTTGTTTAGAGGTGATGTGGTGTTAGAAGGTATTGAGTTGGCAAGGGTTAGAATGGCTTCAGTAAAGTAGTTATTGAAAGCATTTGGAATCAGGTTGGGGTTATTTTGGAATCCAGAAGGTGAAGGAGTTTTACAGTGTCCTGGCTGTAGCAGCTTGTTAATGCCTGACCAGAATTTTTGAGGTTGTGCTTTATGGGTTTGAAGGAGTTGAAAGTAATAGTCTTTTTTGTCTCTGAGAATGTCTTTCTTGGTTAAGACATTCTTAACTACATCCCAAATCTAAAAGGGAATACCCAGGTATGTGCTGAACTAGTTGTGGATGGCACCAGACATACTCAATTGGAGGTAACAGCCAACATGCTAGCTGAAAGATTTGGAGCAAACATCACCCTCTGTCTCCAATTGTCATCTCCCAAAGTATACCTGCCACCATTACTCAGCCTATTATCTCATAAAAGCAGGTCATCTCGGTGCTCTCCAAGGCCAGAAACATGACATCAATGGGACCAGATAACATCCCTGTTTTCCTTTTCAATAACTTAAAACATGACCAAGCAGACCCACTTGGATTCCTGTTTAACCAAAGCATGCAAACTGGCTCTGTTCTGGTGGGAATCCCTCTGCACAAAGGGGGAGAATCAACTGAATGTGGGAGTTACAGGCCCATAAGCTTGACTGGCCTCATCTGCCAGGCCATGGAATGAATCATTATGGACCTTATTAATAAGTACTTTGCTAATCTCCAAACACTAGACCCAACCCAGTTTGGATTTGTTAAAGGTAGATCATGCCTGTTAAACATGGTTGACTTCTTTGAGAAACTCACCAAAGCCTTGGACAAGGGAAAGATAATGCATACCACCTATCTTGACTTAGCCAAGACATTTGATACAATCCCTGACTTAGGTATTATAGAGAAACTCTCCCAATTGGGAATTAACTCATACATTGCCATATGGGTAGCCAACTGGCTCACCGACAGGACACATATTGTCAAAGTGGGTTACTTCACCAGTAACTAAAGACCGGTCATCAGTGGAGTACCAAAGAGTTCTTTGCTGGGTCCCTTACTGTTTGGAATTTATTTCTCAGAAGTTCAAGTAAACTTGGAGGGAATGTGGCTGACCAAGTTTGCTGATGACTGCAAAGTGGGAACAATCTCTGAGTCCCCCAGTGATGTTAATATGCCACAGACAGGGTTAACACAGAAAAATGATTGGTGCCACAGACTAACTCTGCAAAATACATTCACTTAATAAGGAGAATTTGGGGCAACTTGGGATTAACATGGCTAGGCTTGTAAGGGCTCTAGGGATACTAGCCTAGTAAAATCCTATGAACCTATGAACCTATTAAAGTTAAATGAAAAAAAAAGTATTATTATTCCTTTTGGGAAAGCTGACATCCCTGGTAATTGCATTATAGACAGCACCTCATAAGTGTAGACCCAGTGGTGTGTGATCTGTGCACTCAGGTTGATAGAAATCTGAACTTTGACCACCATGTATCCACAATAGTAAGGACATCTTTCTATGTGGCATATCTTATAAGTAAAGGCATCAAATCTAGATCTAAGGCTGTTATAATTCCATTACACTTGGCCCTCATCAGACCAATAATTGAGTAAAATGCTCTCGTTTGCATGTACCTCACCAGATACCTGCAAAAATTGGAGAGACCACAGAGGTTTCTCACCAAGAAATTTCAAGGTAGACAAAACAAGTCTTACAGGAAAACTGAAAGCCCTGACACTGTATTTTGTCTCCTAGAGGTTGCTAAGGGGTGACCTAGGCCTGGCTTACTGAGCAGTCTCTGACCAGGCCCTGATGGAAATGCTACACATTTGTAATTCAAACTGCAGGAGGGTCACTCACTCCAGGAATCTTAAACTAGCCTCTGACATGAACAGGTCATGCTGTAGAGATAGATACATCTCTTAGAGACTTCCAGTTCTATGGAAAAAGCTTCTAATTCATGTGAAGCAGAACCACTCCCTGATCCTCATCGAACACAATCTACATCAAGGGATGGGTGACCACAAATTCACTTCTGGGGTCATAAGTGCTGGAACCATTGAGTAAGGGGGAGTGAGTGACCCCCCTTTTATAAAAAAAAGATGGTCTTGTCTAGTCCCTGTGGCAGGGAAAAAACAAAGCATCTTGTCTTTAAGGAGGACTGAAAGATCCATGTGTGCATCACCTGTGTCCGTGGAGTACTTAGGCACAAAATTTTAAACTCCCTACCTGAAAGGTAGTGGTGTGTACTTGGTTAGGAGAGTATGCTGCTTCTTTAGGGATCATTTTTCTAGTGCTTCAGGGATCACATGTTTCTGGTTATGAGAGTAACCTGCTGCTTCAGGGATCGTGTTTCTGGTAAGATGTTTCAGATATATGCTGCTTCAGGGATCGTGTTTCTGGTAAGATGTTTCAGATATATGCTGCTTCAGGGATCGTGTTTCTGGTAAGATGTTTCAGATATATGCTGCTTCAGGGATCATGTTTCTGGTAAGATGTTTCAGATATATGCTGTTTCAGGGATCATGTTTCTGGTAAGATGTTACAGATATATGCTGCCTCAGCGATTGTGTTTCTGGTAAGATGTTTCAGATATATGCTGTTTCAGAGATCGTGTTTCTGGTAAGATGTTTCAGATATATGCTGCTTCAGGGATCGTATTTCTGGTAAGATGTTTCAGATATATGCTGCTTCAGGGATCGTTTTTCTGGTAAGATGTTTCAGATATATGCTGCTTCAGGGATCATGTTCCTGGTAAGATGTTTCAGATATATGCTGCTTCAGGGATTGTGTTTCTGGTAAGATGTTTCAGATATATGCTGCTTCAGGGATCGTGTTTCTGGTAAGATGTTTCAGATATATGCTGCTTCAGGGATCGTGTTTCTGGTAAGATGTTTCAGATATATGCTGCTTCAGGGATTGTGTTTCTGGAAAGATGTTTCAGATATATGCTGCCTCAGGGATTGTGTTTCTGGAAAGATGTTTCAGATATATGAATTGCAAAAAAGAGAGACTAGTGAAAAGACAAACCAAATGGAACTGGAAGCAATAAGAATGGACCCAAAATGATATTCACCGTTTAATGTAAGCGCTTTCGGCTTAGTCCTTACTAAGCCTTCTTCAGACAAACAGTGGATACAGCAATATTATTACCTTATATACATTCATTAATTAATTGATAGATCCTAATTAAAAGGGAAATGCTCACTAGCTAAAAATTTATTTTGTAAAATACAATCAAGATATAACCTTTGAAACAGAACTAGAAACCTCACTACTCTAACAAAATATAAATACATAAGCTTATATACATTTATGTGCTGATTCATAGATTTACATCTTTAACATCATGAATACATTAAATTATACATCCTAATAAAATAATGACAAATGACGATAGAATGCATATATTCATATGCTATATAAACACAAAACTTGATGCATTAAAATCAACATATGAATCCATAGATACACCATTAACCAGTCCTAAACATATGAGGTGTTTAGATGTTAATCAATAGTTGAATATTCATACCTATCTGGACTCTATGAATATTATGATGTATGTATTAATACATAAACATAACTATGCAAAACTATATAGATATACACATATATATTCGTGTATGTTCCAATGTTGTTAGGAATATATGTATATAAAAATATATGTATATAAAAAAGCTTTAAAACCGCTTGTAGGACAAGATAAACTCATCTACCTATTTAATGACAGTAATTTTAGCATACATTTAATCGACAAAGTTTCATTTAAGCCAGGATATGACTGTGCATTTGTCGAAATTTGCCATTTAAGTTCATCTAATTCTAAATTCAACTGCCAAGGACCCCCTCTAATGTTCAAAATTCTTTGGTGAAGGATGATGAATTTAAATGAGTGAGATGGATGCTGAGAGACATGCTTAGCTAGAGCGTTGTTGAGATCACCTTTGTTGATAGCATATATGTGTTCATACACTCTCTGCCTAAATTTTCTCTCTGTTTTCCCTATATAAAATCTATTACAATGTTGACATAAAGCTGCATAAACAACCATCTTACTATCACAATTATATTTGGCATTAAGAAAATACTTCTTTTCATTGATAGAACAAGTCTGACCAGTGAGTATAAATTTACATTGTTGGCAACAACCACATTTAAACATTCCTCTTATGTTTGAATGTGAAATACAAATATTATGTTTTTTCTCAAGAATGTTTTTCAAATTTGGGCCCCTCTTGTATGTTATCTTTGGTTTATGCCCTAATGCCTCCAACAAATGTTCGTTGTTTCTGATAATCAACCAATTTTTATACAATATATCTTTTAGATATTTGTGATCTAATGAATAAGTGAGCAAAAAACTTACATGGAATGATGTGTTATTAATAATAACGTCATTCACACTATCATTGAACATATTAGTCTGAGATGATGCAGAGTCCAAATGGGGTTCTAAATTTACCTGTAACAATGGTAGAAAATGTCCCAACAATCGTTTCTGTTCGACTTCAGATCTAATAGCTCTAAAAAGATATTCAGGATAACCCCTATTGATGAACATGCTCTGCAACAAGTCACATTCACATTCAAAATCAAAATTGTCTGAGGTCATGCGAGCTGCCCTAACCATTTGTCCTTTAATGACTGCACGTTTTTGATGAATTGGATGGCAACTAGAGAAATGCAAAAAACTGTTAGAGTATGTAGGTTTCCTAAATATTCTACTCTTATAGCATTGTTCTATTTTATCCTTAAACAATGAGACATCCAAGAAGTTGATGGAATCAAATCCTGTCTCATAAGTGATATCCAAGAAAGAAGTAGAATTTGAGATTGATTCTATAAAACCAAGGATGTCATTAGGGTCCCCTTTCCATAAACAGAACATATCATCCTGGTACCTAGTGTACCAGGAGACATTGTTTGAGAACAATGGATTTGTAAATAAATGAGTGTGTTCCCAATGGGCCATTACAATATTAGCGAATGCGCCTCCACATGGGGAACCCATGGCGACTCCAGATTTTTGTAGAAAGAATTTATTATTGAATGTCATAAAGTTATTGGTTAAAATAAGGTCCAATAAGGACGTTATTAAATATATATCATTGGAGTCAACTTTATTATTTACCAGAAATTCGGAGACCCATTCTATCCCCAAATCATGGGGAATAACCGTGTATAGATCTTTGACATCTATAGTTATGAATGTGCTATTTTCGTGGTATGTTAGTTTATTAATCCCTTCCAAAATTGACCACGAATCTTTACAAATCTGAGGCTGTTTAGATAAAATTGGCTTCAGTAAATTATCTATAAATTTTGCACATCCATAAGTGATTGAACCACGGCCATCCACGATTATTCTAAATGGTGGATCAACCAATGATTTATGAATTTTTGGGGCTCCAAATATTGCCGGAATAATTGGAGCTGCCATGGATATATATTCATACTGATTTATATCCACAGAGGATTCAATAAACAAATCGTCTATACATTGTTTAATTTTTCTGTATGCCCCATTTACTTCATTTCTAGATATTTGGCTATAAGATTCCGTATTGAGATGTTTTTCAATCTTATCATTATATATTTGTTGATCCATGAAGACAAGACCACCTCCCTTATCTGGTTTCATTACCCTAATGTCAGTGCTCTTAATTAAAGTGATCAGGTTTAACTCATCTTCAGTGAGATTCCTTCTGTGCCTATTCTTGTGTGAACTAGAAACATTTCTTATATCTAATTCACACATTTTATCAAAAATATATGAATCAGGGTGTAGTGGTGGATTGTATTGACTAGAGACCTTTAGGATGTTAGTAATGGAAAAGTTGTTACCCATAAGCATATTTAAATTGAGCTTACGTGTAAACAACTTTAAGTCAATGATAGTTTCTGCCACATCTATAGTTTTATCGGGCACAAAAGACAAACCTTTAGATACAAAGTTTACCATCTGTTCATTGATGGTCAATGTAGAATAATTAAAAACCTTAAAGTCTCCTTCTGATGAAACCAAAATTTTTAAGGGAGGTGTATTATTAATAGTCGTATACTCTATCTCTTGGGTTGCCTCCTGGTGTTCCTCATTAATGAGGAATTGGTGTTCATATTCCTGTTGTTGTTCGAACGTTTGTTGTTCCTGGGGTGAAAACCCTGATTGGATGGGTTATTATTTCCTACAGTGTGGCTATTATTATTATTATTTCTATTATCATTATTATTTTGCTGGTTAATGAGCCTTTCACTTCGTCGAAGCTGTACATTTTGAGTTGGCTCATTAGCCGATGTAGACAAGGCATAATTGACATCATCATTTTGCACTAAATGGTCATTAAATTCAACCAAAGTTCCCTGGTTATTTACATTCTCAACTTTAAGTGGAGGGGGAACAGGGTACGCTTCGTTATTGGCATACGCAGAAATATCCCTCTGAAGCTTGCGTTTCTTGGTAGTCAAAAATTTATCCATTGCTGTATCAATGCTAGTATAAACTCGACAATACTCAAATTTATATCTTGAAAAATCTATATGTCCTTTTATAATTTGGTCTAAGGACTCAAGCTCACCCTTAAATCTAATAATCTCCAAATCATAAAAGTTGATGAGTGCTTTTAAAAATTCAACTGCCTGTCTATCAAACAATTCTAACAATTCAGCATGAAATGTTGAACCAGCTACAAGACCTGCTGGGAATCTCCATTGACGGAGTCCCTTGGGTATCACTTTTTTATTTATACATTCGTTAAGATATGAAACTTCTAATTGAAGCTTCCTACATTTAAACATTTTGGTATCAAATTCATCGATAACATTCATTAGAGTATTATTATTTTGTGAATTAGATACTTGCTGGCCTGCATTATTCACATATGAATCTGTAAAAAAGTCACCATTACTAAAAAATGATGCCATAGAAGGAATGTCCTGTGAATTAGAATTACTTTCATCGGTATTATTCCGATTATTCTGTCTATTGTCGGTAACAAAGCCATTGGAATTACCTTGTCCTAGATGATTAAATTCAGAAGTCCCGTTGTTCCGGACAAGTCTGTTTGCATAAGTTGAACCCCCATTTGAAAGAGGTGTTCCAATGTTAGTTGTTGCAGCACCACTCGTTAAATTCGGGCCTGCAAGCTGTCTTTGTCCCAGTTGAATCGGGCTTCCAAAACTAGCGGCATGCTGTATTTGCCGAACGGACTAAAAACTGTCTGTTTGTGTTCGCTCCGATTGAGCCAGAACACCAGAAACGCTATTGTGTTGAGCGAGAGGTGGAAATGCTTCTTCGCTATCCACCAAACATGCTGGTATGTGCGTATCAACAGTACCTTGTGGGTATTGACGAACTTCCGTATTCTGTGACCTATTAGGCTGAACAGCTCGATTTAAACTGTCAACTTTACACGAAGCTTCCACTTTCTGTGTAAGTGCTTCTACTCGACCAAGAAGCACATTAACCAAAGCAGTGAGGTTCCCGATAGCATCAGCTTGCTGGGAAACATTAGTAGGTTCCAAAACAGTGGGACTAATAAAACATGTCCTGGGTTGGGGCTAGTGAAAAGACAAACCAAATGGAACTGTGCATTTGTCAAATTTGCCATTTAAGTTCATCTAATTCTAAATTCAACTGCCAGGACCCTTAATGTTAAATGGTGAAGGAACATTGGAACATACACGAATATAGCTATTTTATTAGGATGTATAATTTAATGTATTCATGATGTTAAAGATGTAAATCTATGAATCAGCACAAAAAAAATAACACTTTTGTTATTTTAAAAAAAAAAAAAAAAAAAAAAAAAAAAAAAAAAATACCAACCTTCTAAAACACCAGCTCTTTCCAAACTCTTGACTCCCTATATCAACCTGAAACAACTACGTTCCTCTGATAAATTACTTGTTAATATTACCAAAATTATGAACTCTGCAGGCAACTGCCTTTTTTCTAACTCAGTAGGTAAAATATGGAATAATCTTCCATCCGATCTGTCCTCTTTGCATACTCTTCCACTATTTAAAAAACAACTTTTAATACATCTTAATAAATTCTGGCTTTGCTCTTGTACCAACCCAGACTAGCCTGTTGGCATCCTTAACTCTATCATAAACTTTTCTTATCCACTTGGATTTCATCTTCTACTTCAACTGAGATATTACCCCTATTTATTGTAAATATTACATAACTCATTATAGCAAAAAAAAAAAATATTTTGTGTATTATCTACCATGGTTCAAAACTACCTTTTATATACTTTATGATCTGATACCTTATTATATTGTTTTGCTAGGATTGTTCTGATTAGTTAAAATCTATAATATTTGTATGTTCATTTTTTTTACCTTTGTATAATTACATTTGTACTATGTCTTGTTATGTATTTCCAATACTGTTTTTAACCTCTGGAGCTTTTCTCCCCGGGCCTCCACTGAAAATGGACATTAATCCAGCTGGACTAGCCCGGTCAACAAATGTAAAATAAAAATAAAATAAATAAATAAAAATACTTAGGCACGAAATTTTAAACTCCCTAACTGAAAGGTAGTGGTGCGTGCTTGGTTAGGAGAGTATGCTGCTGCTTTAGGGATCATTTTTCTAGTGCTTCAGGGATCACATGTTTCTGGTTATGAGAGTAAGCTGCTGCTTCAGGGATCATGTTTCTGGTAAGATGTTTGAGATATATGCTGCTTCAGGGATCGTATTTCTGGTAAGATGTTTCAGATATATGCTGCTTCAGGGATCATGTTTCTGGTAAGATGTTTCAGGCTGCTTCAGGGATCGTGTTTCTGGTAAGATGTTTCAGATATATGCTGCCTCAGCGATTGTGTTTCTGGTAAGATGTTTCAGATATATGCTGTTTCAGGGATCGTGTTTCTGGTAAGATGTTTCAGATATATGCTGCTTCAGGGATCGTGTTTCTGGTAAGATGTTTCAGATATATGCTGCTTCAGGGATCGTGTTTCTGGTAAGATGTTTCAGATATATGCTGCTTCATGGATCGTGTTTCTGGTAAGATGTTTCAGATATATGCTGCTTCAGGGATCGTGTTTCTGGTAAGATGTTTCAGATATATGCTGCTTCAGGGATCGTCTTTCTGGTAAGATGTTTCAGATATATGCTGCTTCAGGGATCGTGTTTCTGGTAAGATGTTTCAGATATATCCTGCTTCAGGGATCGTGTTTCTGATAAGATGTTACAGATATATGCTGCTTCAGGGATTGTGTTTCTGGTAAGATGTTTCAGATATATGCTGCTTCAGGGATCGTGTTTCTGGTAAGATGTTTCAGATATATGCTGCTTCAGGGATCATGTTTCTGGTAAGATGTTTCAGATATATGCTGCTTCTGGGACCGTGTTTCTGGTAAGATGATTCAGATATATCCTGCTTCAGGGATCGTGTTTTGGTAGATGATTCAGATATATCTGCTTCAGGGATCGAGTTTCTGATAAGATGTTCAGATATATGCGTTCAGGGATGTGTTTCTGGTAAGATGTTACAGATATATTCTGCTTCAGGGATCGTGTTTTTGGTTAGATGTTTCAGATATATGCTGCTTCAGGGATCATGTTTCTGTAAGATGTTTCAGATATATGCTGCTTCAGGGATCGTGTTTCTGGTGAGAAGTTTCAGATATATTCTGCTTCAGGGATCGTGTTTTTGGTTAGATGTTTCAGATATATGCTGCTTCAGGGATCATGTTTCTGTAAGATGTTTCAGATATATGCTGCTTCAGGGATTTTTCTGGTAAGTTTCAGATATATGCTGCTTAGGATGTGTTTGGTTAGATGTTTCAGATATATGCTGTTAGGGCATTCTGTTTCTGTAAGATGTTTCAGATATATAAAGGCCCTCAAAGCTGATTGTGTTTCTGGTAAGATGTTTCAGATATATGCTGCTTCAGGGATCGTGTTTCTGGTAGATGTTTCAGATATATACAAGCTTCCAGGGATCGATGGTTTCTGGTAAGATGTGTACAGATATATGCCAAAACTTCAGGGATTTTGGTTTCTGGTAAGATGTTTTCAGACATATGCTGGCTTGGGGATGGATTTCTGGTAAGATGTTTCAGATATATATGCTGCTTCCCAGGGGGGATCGTGGTTTCTGGTAAGATGTTTCCAGATATATGCTGCTTCAGGATGCAGTGGTTTCTGGTAAGATGTTACAGATATATTCTGCTTCAGGGATCGTGTTTCTGGTTAGATGTTTCAGATATATGCTGCTTCAGGGATCATGTTTCTGTAAGATGTTTCAGATATATGCTGCTTCAGGGATTGTGTTTCAGATATATGCTGCTTTTTGTGTTTCTGGTTCGGGGGATTGTGTTTCTGATATATGCTGTAGGCATGACCGGTGTTAGCATGTTGGGGGCCTTCAGCAAATGTCAATTTGGGGTCCCCTTGGCATTTCCAGTCTAAGTATCAAACTTCACTGCCACCCTCCTAAGCAACCTTTTAGCTCATGCTGCAAATGTTTGGGAGTAATGAGCACATACTGACCTGTAGCTACAATGCTCTTACAGTACAACAGGCCTATGTGCCCCACTATGTTTGCCATTTCACAGAGGGACATTCACAGTTACTGGCATTTGGTTGCAACAGTGATACATTACAACAACTCTATGTACAAGTCTGGATTTAGGTGAAATGGTGCCCAAGGCCTACTGTTTCAGCATGGCCCCCAAATATCCTCCAGTCTCCTCTCCTGTGTTTCTCCCCATCTTGGGCTCCATATACCATGCACATTACTTTTTTTTCCTTTCTCACATTTTCTCTTATTCTTCAGCTTTTCCAAGAAGCCATAATTGTCTATATGCTCTAAAATGTATTTAAATGTTTTTTTCTTTCTCCATAGCCTTTTCATGAAATAATGGCCTGCACAGAAGTTAAGATTAAGGAAAGAAATTCAGTGTTGTGATTACTGATATTTATATACATGCCTCCTCACTCTTCAAACCTGTCAAAGGTATTCATGCCTGATGTGAAAGTGAAAAAGTGGTTACAATAATGTATGCTGCCTTGTTGCTCCTAGACAGTGTGCTGCCTCTACACAAACCATAGGAACCTTCTTTTTACACCTCTGAGGTCTGTAAGAAAAGTAAAAGAAAAAAATGACCATAATGTCTTCAGCCAAACACAAGTTATAATAACCATACAATCTCCCCTCCCCGAAATAACCTACAGCAGTTTTCAGTGCACACACATCTGAGCAGGGCTGGTGGGTTTGGTTGATAGCAGAGACCATTATCAGCTTTATCCCAACAAGGTCAGCCCTGTGCAGGCTAAAGAGCATAATCAGAAAATTAATACATTTTTTCTCATTTTTCTCCAACCAGTAACAGCTTTGAAGAGTCCCTACACAGTCACAGATAATTAAGGGAGCCGCCTATATCAATTTACACAGTTTGGGGAGTGGGGGCTCCCAGACTCCTCAAAGATCAAAGTGTCTGAATGTTCTGTGATATATTTTATGCATTATTTTTGAAATATAATTACTTGTTAGCTGCATTTTTAATGATACCCAGAAGCATAATGTATGTGGCCTGGCATGTATGCACAGAAAAAAATCTGTAATATTTTTACACTCACCGTCACAAGCACAAGTCATAGAGTGAATGCTGTTTAGCAGTCATCATCAAAGAGCAGCAAGGGTAAGTCACTTTTATTTACCTCAGTGAGGAATAAAGCATACCCATCACTGTCTCTGATTTCACAGACCTTCCCTGAATTTGCTCATAGTTTTGCTGTTAAATCATTCAAGATTACTGACAGTCAATAAATCCAAACAGTAGAGCTTTATATTTCTTAATGTAAAAAAAATGCATGTTGATGCAAAATGTATTATTCTATTCAATTTTTAAGTGAATTAGAGCAATATTTAAAACATGTTCTTAATTTGAGCCTTTACTCTGCTATTAATGTTGGTATTGTAGTGAATTCTTCAGCAAAGAAGTTCAGAGTTGTAGTATCTGGTATTCTACAGGTATTTATAAAACTACCCAAAAGAAAAAAAAAACTGTCGCTGAAAGATTGGAAGCATAAGATCTTCTTAAAATCCAAGATTTGCACAGACATCAGTTGCTGTGGGCTGCTAATCATTCTAGTGCTTACTTTACTCATATCCATTATCAGCTTTATCCTAATAGGGTCATATCACAGCGCTGCAGTTAAAGAACATAATCAGGAAATTAATACACTTTTTTCTTCATTTTCCCCAAACAGTAGCAGCGTTTGTGGGGGCCCCGCGCAGTCAAGGATGATTAAGGCCTCCCCTTGCAGCCACAGGTATTGCAAGTACCTAAAGCTGGCTATGCTGCTGGATTTAGTGGACAGAATGTCTACCACAAGGGTTTGACTAAGCCAGGGGCACCATGTCAGTTGTAAAATATTTATTGGAATTGTGAAACCTGTTACCTCATAAACCAGAGATATTTTTGAATTTTATGGGACATATAAGTAAGAGTTATCACTCACCTGATTTATTAAGTATACAAGATTGCTGAAGTAGCTTTTGTTAATTTGGCAGACATGTCACAAAATCTTTAAAAAACTTGCTGTGGTTGGGGGCCCCCAGGAACAGGGGGCCCCCAGTGACCACAGGATTCGCTGGTGCCTAAAGCCAGCTATGGCTGTAGGGATTGTGTTTCACTTTCTGATTTATGCTGCTGTGTTTCACTTTCTGCTGGGAGGCATGTGTGTGTGTGTGTGTGTGTGTGTGTGTGTGTGTGTGTGTGTGTGTGTGTGTGTGTGTGTGTGTGTGTGTGCATTCAGATTTACTGTGTTGTACTTTAAAGAAGTGGATATTGCAGTCCTGTGAATGTCCTCCTCTGGAGGAGTTACCTAGTAACTATGAACCTGTTATCAGTTTGCCATCCATTCCCTATTGCAATATTACTAGGTTATTTTTTAATGTAGCAGAGGCAATTTATTCTTCAAAGGCAACAGGCACTTTAATTATAGATGAAACAATGAAATATAAAGTTGTCTGCTATTAACGACCTCTGCATTAGTTACAGATCCCTTTAATGTGGAATTATTTAGATGACTTTACTCAGAGATTTTGTATATTTAGTGATATTGGTGGATTGTAATGACAGAAGTTTGAGTGGCCTTTTATGGTTGAAATTTTCTGAAATTGGTGGTTTTGTCATTATTGCTTCATAAATTGTGTTTCATTGCTTACTAGAAGACTATTCAAAACTGCAAATTTAAAACACATTCTAACAAGTGGTGCTGTATTACACAAGGAATTTAATTTAATACAATCAGGAAGGTGAATCAAAGAACACATACATATATGCATGTCCTTAAAAATGTGTGCAAGGAGCCTATGATTTGAAAACAACCCAAAGGTAAACGTAATCTTCAACTGGCCAGATGCATTTTCTTTGAATGTGAGTTTTAATGCTGTTTAAATGAATGTGAGTTTCAAGGGCAGAGAAGTTTACTGCTCATGCAAAGTCTGTTTTCATTGCAAGACTGTATTGTCTGTTTAGCAAATGGCTCAGTGTTTCTGCTATTTTATTTCAATTTCTGTAATCATTGTAGAAGTAAAGAAGAAAACAGTATGTACGTTGACAAGTTTGCACAGTGTTTATGGTAACTGAGGAGAAATAGCCAAGTAATGGAACACTGGAGTGGCTGGAGAGGGGGCTGCTGCTGGAGCGGTAGGGGGTTACAGACTATCCATTCAAGTAAAACAAAGCTCATCCCTGTCCATGTCTGTGTTTAAATGCAACTTGGATCTAAGGATGGGTAAGAGAAAATGTACTCCAGGATTGCCACTAATAGATAGAGGCAGTTCCAAAATGCTGCATCCTTTACATGGGTCCCCTCAAATTATCTGTGGTATGAACAGTTATTTTCACTAGGGCTAATGTACAATTATCAACCATGGGATAGGTAACACCAATCAGGAAACATTAATTCAAGCACCAAAAGGGAAATTGGCTAAACTTAAAATGTCCTCTAAGTGAACCTATGTTGTGGTAGTAAATAGTTTTTAAAAAAATTGCCACTTTTAGATCACTAAGTGCTCCTCTCATCCTCCAACCCCCAGTCTTCAACAGCTTCTGGTGCCTATGCCTGTGGTGGTGCACATGTCCCTGAAAAGAGGAATTCACCAGAGACACTTACCTCTGCGAACTTCACTCACCTAACCACTGACAGGTGGGGCAACTCAGGATAAATATGGCTGGGCTTGTAAGGGCTCTAGGGCTGTTAGCCTAGTAACCTCCTATGAACCTATGAACATATGAACCACTAAAAGATTACCTAAATAAAACTTGCCTCTGCTCCTGCATTATCTCAGACTGAGCTAGTTCCTTCCCCCTTTCACCACCAGCATACTTTGACTATGTTCAGAGAGGAGGAATTAGTAAAATCTATTTCTTAGATAAAGAACAAATATATTTTTTCCTAGGCTATATTATCTTGTCATCTCTACACCAAACAGTGTACTCATTGCATTTAATGTCATCTCTGTGACCTGCAACCTGTGAATACTTACTTTGTTAATATGTCATTCTTCTGTATTAGACTTTGTAATAACTTTATTTAACTGTAACTATATTGTATTAATGTGGAGTTTTTCTCGCCAGGGCTCTGTTGAAAATGGGATATTATCCCAGTTGGACTTTCCGGTAAACAAATGTCAAATAAATAAATAAATGTCTGAAATGAATTAACTGGATTTGGAAAACTTTAATATTGCATGATGGTAACACCAGGGCAATTGTTTAACGATGACCAGAAATGTACGGCGTACTTCATAGATTCTTTTATTCACAAATAAATGTAATGTAAAGGTAATATACAGCTTTATGTATGTAAAATAATTGGTTACCAACACAAAATCAGAATTTTGTCTTCTGTAGTGATTATTCTACGTTGCAGAAGAAGACTGAGAAAGCTATGGCTTTTTAAAAATGGAAGCAAATATCCTAGAATGTGAATGAGTACAAAATGCAATGAGATTGCCAGTCAACTATACAGGACGTATATTGGACCAAAACACTGAGATGAGGATGGGGGGGGCATAAAAAAATGTTAAATTGAAACAACAGATGGAGAAACCAAGGAGCAGGTAGGAATAAAATATCAAAAACAGAGGACACCAATGAAAAGCTTATGATTTGATATGTATATATATATATATATATATATATATATATATATATATATATATATATATATATATATATGTGCGTGCATGTGTGTGTGTGTGTGTGTGTGTGTGTGTGTGCGTTTGTGTGAGTGTACATGTATTGATAATGCAGACAATTTGAGTTTTTTATAGCTATATCTATTTCTGCCTATAGCTGTGTGTGTGTATGTGTGTGTTTGTGTGTGTGTGTGTGTGTGTGTGTGTGTGTGTGTGTGTGTGTGTGTGTGTGTGTGTGTGTGTGTGTGTGTGTGTGAATGCTTATATATAATATCTACATATTTACATACAACTATATACATGCACAGCTATATATCTATATATACCTATAAAATTATATCCAAATAAAAACAAGATACACCAGCACTGAGATTTTACACAAATCATGCAATTTGCTTAGTGACTATGGCTAGGTTTACAAATGCCCCAGGGCAGATAGCCTAGTACTATACTATGAAACTATGAAACTATGGAAATGTGGTCCCTGTTGAACTACATTAAAAACATTTGGAAGAATAGTGGAGTACTCCCTGACACCCTGACTCTCTCTCTCTCTCCTTTTTTTATTGGGGTGTACACCATTTTACAGGCTCTGAACTTGTGAATGTATTGCAATGAAAATAAAAGTAGAGCAGCAAGTACAGAAAGACAGTACAGGTTAAAACAAACAAATGTATTAAGATGGATGACATTAAGCATATATTGTTGAGATTAACCCCGGGATTCATGAAGCTTGTGCCAGGTGCAGGCTTAGTGTCGGAGTTCTAACACCAAAGATAGCTGCCAAGCGATTCGGGTACGAGCCGTTCCCACGTACACTACCTGCGTATGCTACACCTACACAACTCCTGAGCCTTGTATGCTAATTACCCCATTTGCAGCAGTGTAGCATGCAAATGAAGGTATGTAGCAATTCAGGAAGTGGTGCAGGCATAGTTTAAGCATGCATAAATGTAAACCGTAAAAAACGGTTTACATTTTTGCAAACATTAAATGGGAGCCATGACAGCCGACCAAACACATGTATTATATTGTTAATATATGCCAATGGCTAAATATATAGCAGTTGGCATATAAAATTAACATTTAATATATATATAGTTGCACTATCACGACGTGGAAGCACAGGGCAGCGGTGCGCAAAGGGGATCACAAGGAATATATAAAAATATAGACTAAAACTGCAATGAAACACATTTCATGATTTCCCCATAATAGTCAATGGCATGCTTGCTACACCATACTCATGGCACAAGTGTTGCTAAGGGGCAGTAACAGTGTTATGCACAGTAGCTAGGAATTAGTAGGCAATGCCATGCAAATGAGAGGAGTAATAGTGAATCGCAGATTCCCCGCTGGTGTATAGGATGCACCTCACAGTGTAGCGTTATAACACCGAGGTGAGTCCTTAAGATAAAGATGACATCAAGGGAGGGGTGTGCTGCCATTGCTGTAAGCACATTGGAGCATTGCTAAACCGGTCTTCCCCTAGCTAGGCAAAGCTGCAGGATAGGGATGTGTCGAATTGCCCATAGCTATACTTAGCTGAGAGTACACAAGGTAACCGAGTGTGCATGTGACTGGAGCTGAAAACGCGCGTAAACCCGGTAAACGGGTACGCGCTGTGCTCACTACAGCTGAAACAGGAAGGATATAGGAAAGAAATAAGGAAATGCTGCAGTAGTGAAATTGGAGTACAAATGACTAATTAACACCTAGGAGCCTACAGTGGGCCATTGACAACAGCTAACAAGGCTGCAAGCAGCTACCACAGAACAGGGAAGGGGAGGGGCTGTACTGCAAAGAAAACAACAACATGTCAAAGCAGAACAAAGGCGATATGCAGTATATCAGCTACAAGGCACATTTTGCCATGACTGGGTAGGGAAAGTACAAAACAAGAAAGAAGGCAGATAGATGCATGCCTGATAATGGGAGGGGATCCAGGTCCAAAAGTGAATTAAAGGGCAACAGATTAATCAAGGCAGGCAAGTAGATCTCCACAGTAAAGGCCCCACACATGCAGTACTCATTGTAAAACCCATAATTAAGACATGCAGCAGCTGGAATAGCTCATAGACACCCACTGACATCATCAGCATCCATAGCACAATACTATAAAGTATGAAAGCACCTCACACACATTTGTGTATTCCCATACACTCTGCACCAGTGGTGTATACAGACAGGGAACTTTTATTATGTACATGTTAGAGGCTGCCATAGCTTTGATCCACCAGCATGTGTTGGAGACTGAAGGTGGTGTGGAGGATGATTCACATGACCACCGCAGGCACCAGAGGAGGAGGAGAGTGTTCAGATCCAGGTTAATCTACAAGGGGCTACATGATCTGGAGTTACTAGAGCATTACATGGTGGACAGGGACACCCTACAGCAACTTGTGGAGCTGTGCCGGCCATGCCTCAGAGCCAGAACAAACAGAGGGGAACCCATCCCAGTGGATACGAAGATATGTGTAAGCCTGAGAATGCTAGCTACAGGTACCTTTCAAAGTTTTATTCATTATCTTACTTTTATCCGGCTAGAGGAGCACACCGCTCTTCCTTTGATGGAATCTACTCTGAGTTCACCATCTATGACTACTGGAAGTGAACGTTTTCTTTGTATCTTGAGCGTACGAGATAATCCTCTCCTGGATATAAATTGTATTTTTGCAGCAGGTACTAATTGTGAACCTAACTCACTTCAACCTGAATTTCTTCAATGCTATAGGGAGCTTGAAAATAAACTTTACAAATATAAGAGGCTGCAATGGCAGTGTTTGCACCTACAAGCCTCATTGCAACACAATGTCATTCCAAGAGGCTTAAGAATTTTAAACATGCCTAGCTATGGAGACCAATACCCTGAGTTGCATCGAAGATGGGAACAGATGAATTTACATTTTAGTGCTAAGTATGTGCAACTACTTGTTGACTTTTTTGCTCCTATGGAACAAGAATTAAAAAATGATATTATCTCTACTGAGAACGATATTATAAGCCATTTCTCGGCTGATATAATAAAAGACAAGCTGAATCAGTTACAAGATAGGATAACATCCTATGACCAGAGATTACAATTAACTAAAGTGAAAAAAATTACAGAGAGATCTGAGAGATTTTCAAACTCAGAACGTTTTCTCTTGGCCCAGAGAGACTACTATGGCAGTGGATAATGAAACTGTCAATCATTCACGCAACCAACCCAGAAACAGTATGGCTGGAAATAGTAACATAATGGAAACAACGTGTACTAAAGCAGCTGCCACGAGTCTAGCTGTTAGCCAACATTTAAATGTGAATGTAGACAATGATGCCATAATAGAATCCAATTCTAATATCCCAGTTGTCCCTGCCAATAACACAAACATCTCTGTTCGCCCTATGACAACATCAGCCTCTAATATAACTCCACATGTGAACACCAATACTAAAGGAAACAGCGTTTTTTTAGAACAACATCACATAACAGGTTTCACACTAGTGAACCCTCTTCTCATCAAGAGCAGATCTCGGAGTCTAGTAAGGAAAGGCAAGCTCCAACGAAACAACAGCACAGAGCAAAATCCCCAGGTTGTAAAAAGGCGCCATTTTTAAGCTCAGGTTTGGTTTCTAACATTTTTTCTTTTGAGCTAACTAAAGAACATATCCAGCTACTTAATAAAGGTCTATCGTTTATACCAGCTAAACGGGACAAAATGCTCAAAGATCTAAGGCTACTAGGTAGAAACCTAACATTAAGATGTATGTTTAGTAACAACATCAATGAAGCTCCTAATCATAAGAGACCTAGTACCTTTGTTCCTATTATGCACCCTATGGTACAAACCTTTTTTAACGTTTGTGAAACTGAATTTAGAACACTGTTTGAAGAGGGGACTCAAGTTACCTTTTGAAATATGACAAGACAAGACTTTGATGCTTTATATGAACTCAAAAATATGCATTTAATTGACATTAAACCTGCAGACAAGGGTGGTGGGATTGTCATTCTTGATAAAGACTTATATTTATCACAGATGAAAGCATTGTTGTAAGATGCTAACACTTATAAATGCATTTCTAAACTAACTGTTAATGGCATAATAGAAAGAGTTTCTTTTTTAGTCTTTGATTTACTCATGACAGGTTTAATTAATGAAAATCTATATTTTAATACAATTAACCCTATAGTCCGTAAAGTTTATGGTTTACCTAAGATACACAAAAATAAGTCTCTTCCACCTAAGAGACCCATTTTATCAGATGGAGGATGGTGTACTAAATCTCTATCAATTTATGTAGAAAATATTTTACATATACTTCTAGACAACTGTCACACCATTCTGAAAGACGCTAATACTTTTTTTAGGAAGGTTATACAGCAGACTATCTACTTTGGACAGTAACTATATGTGTGTCACTTTAGATATAGAATCCCTTTTTACCTCTATCCCTAATGAGTGGGGTATTGAAATGATTAGATCTTTTCTCACCTTGAATAGATGTTTTGAAGATGACCAAGTTACACTTGTCTGTGCTCTACTAGAGATAATATTAGAAAACAATGTTTTTATCTTTGAAAATGACTTTTATCTCCAGAAGATTGGCGTAGCGATGGGCACTGCATGTACCAACAGCTATGCCAATTTAACACTAACACATTGGGAACAATCTACTTTTTTATCTGACACAAATGTTTTGCGCAGACATGTCCTTTGGTATGTCCGCTTTGTGGATGATATTTTTTTGTTATGGGGAGTTAACACCTATGAACTTCATCAACTAGTTGAATATATACACAGTACTACTGAGTTCCTAAAGTTCAGCTATGAATATTCTCATGATGAAATAGAGTTTTTGGATGTGACACTAAGGAAATCAGAACTGGATCAAATATGCAGTAGCATATATAAAAAACCAACAAGGAAAAATGCACTGCTACATGAAAACAGCATGCACCCTAGACATATTGATCGTAATATGTTAAAAGGACAAATTTACAGGGTGCTTAGACTACATAATAATGACACTGATGCACAAAATGCTTTACATATAAGTAAACAAGAATTTTTTGAAGGAGGATATTCTGAACAAGAAATAAACAAGGTGATAGATCAAGCATGGACACATAGAAGTGACAGATGCAGACCCTATTTTAGAAATGTAGTTAATGAACAATCAAAATGTAGGATACCAGCCACTACTACAGACAGGGTTAGAATTGCCTTTCGGTATTCCAGTGATATCAATAATTATTGTGAGATTACAAAAAAGAGCTGGAACATCTTACAAGAGGTTCCAGAACTGAAGAACACTGTCAGTGACATGCTTGCTTTCTCTTTTAGAAATAACAGGTCTTTGAAACATCACCTTTGTAATAAGACCACTACCAATGGACGGTATGAATCAAAGCGAACAGGCACTTTTGCTTGTAGACACTGTTCTGCCTGCCAGTATATTTATTCAAATACAGTCTATACACATCCCACTAAAAAAATTACTATCAGGATTAACTACTATGCAGAGTGTAGAACCACTAACTTAGTCTATTTTGTCTACTGTAAGCAATGTCATGCATACTATATAGGCAAAACTAACAGACTATTAAAGGACAGGATACTGGAACACATCAGAGATATCAGGAATCAGAAAGAGAATAATGCATTAGCCAGTCACGTTATATTAACAGATTCTTCACACACCTTTAAGTTATTTGTTATTCAAGTCATAGAGGCTAATTTACGAGGAGGAGATATTGACAGTATTACGGAGGCAGCTGAACAGAAATGGATTATTTTATTAAACGCAGAAAGACCACCAGGTTTAAACGGCACCTTTTCTGTTAAACCTTTTTTAAAATTGAGACGACTTAAGCACTAATTTAACTATGCTTTTATTCTATATTTGTGTATATATATTTTTTATATGCTTTTTTATATGCATTTTTATTACTTAGTATACAGATTTCTACACTAACCTATATTAGGTCTTAACAGTTTTTAACATTTTTGTCTCTTTAAATATATCCTTTTTAATATTTAAATTGATGACATCAACTAATTAGTTAATTAACAGTCTGTATATATTATGGCCTTTTTTCACTGTTCTTTGTCTGATGAAGTGACAGTTTGTGGTCGTGCAAGTGCTTACCTTATTTCTAGTTCTATTTTTGTTTTATTAAAGAGCCTTTGGTTGTGTAAGTTGAGTGCTTTTTTATACAATTCTCCTTATTTTATTGCACTCAGCTTTATCCTTGAAACTGTTTTTTTTGTTTTATTCTTTACCTTTCAAAGACCAACTGGGCATATCATGGGTATCTCACAGGCATCAGCATCCGAGGTACTACAGCAGTTCCTGGATGCCATGTTACCACATGCCAATGAGCATATATAATTCCCCTGAAGGCAGGAGGAGTTGTCCAGCAATATGCGTCTCTTCCACCATGTGGCAGAATACTCGGAGGTACTGGATGCAATAGACTGCATGCACATACACATCAAGTCACCACCTGGTGAGCCGGGTAGGCGCTACATAAACCACACGAGATACCCCTCCATCAACTGCCAGATCATGTGCAATGCCCAGGGCATTATCATGGATGTGTGTGCTGGCAGCCCTGGAAGCTATCATGACTCCCACATCTGGCATGCCTCACAGCTGTATCGGTTATTTGTCAGGGGGGACATCCAAAATGGCCACCTGGTGGGAGATGCTGGCTATGCACTGGAACCATGGATGATGACTCCCATCTGAAATGCACAAACACCCATGCAGGAACGCCATAATGAGGCAGACGCACAAACCAGAATCATCGTAGAGCATGTGTTTGGGATGCTGAAATCATGGTTCCATTGCTTGGACATATCTGTGGGGGCTTGCAGTAGTTTTCAGGCACATGTGCCCACATTTTCATAGTGTGTGGCATGCTACACAATATGGTCCTGCGGAAACAGCTGCAGCAGGGACAGAATGGTGAAGCCCCTCACAGCCCACCACCATTGCCAAGGGCCCCACAGGCACAGTGGTACTCAGACCATGAACACCCTGAGCCAGCCCCAGTAGGCAGATGAAGGTGTGCCCAGTATGCCCATGCCTTGGCAAGGAGGGAACGTATAGCACACACACTGACAGTGTAGGCAGCTAGGGACTGACACCTTTCTCCACCTGCACACACAGTAAAAAACACCAGTTTG